>NC_072731.1:64750083-64991248 GCF_026930045.1 Uloborus diversus | reverse complement strand
GGATGGTTTAAAACCAACCTATATCCGACTAAACGCATTCCCAACTTATTTCTAACCTTCAAACCTGTTTCACATTTACGCCCATTTATTGCAAGCTCGTTGCTGATTTGCACGTTCAGCGAAGAGTGCGTAATGCGTTCCATAAGCCCCCCCCCCCCTCTGCAGTTTTGTTAAGACCCCAGGACTTGAAAGGGGTGAGGGAGGGGTGCGCCGGAGCATAGCCATTTTCTTCTTCATTCCAGGTTCTCATACACATTCACACGTGTCGTACTTGCTAACGGCGAGTGTTGAATCCTCGCAAGTACTCAAGTCTTTCAAAGTAAATCAATTCATTTTTCCAACTATTTTTCTTTCTTTCAATAAATTTAAAACTAAGATAAAACATTGTTTTTTTTTTTTTTTTTTGGTGTGTGTGTGTGATTGTTAAATGCATTCTAAATTTATTTGTTTTCCAAGCACTACAAATCATTGTGGGTGTGCAGGCCCAGATTTTTTCGTTTTAAACTACTTGAATTTTTTCTACAAATTCGTTTTGGCAGGGGTTTTTAGGGGGAGGTTGTTTCTAGGGGTATTTTCTCTTTTTCGGGGGGGGGGGGCTCCGATGAATCAAAATTCTTAAAATTTTTGCGCATATTCAAACTGTTTTTTTTTTTTTTTTTTGATAGATGCTGTAACTAGTTTTCTGGAGAATTTTGTGAATGCTTTGAATTCGTTTCAGAATTTCGTGTTGTTCTTTGTTCAGCTTCGGTAATTTTAAACGCATAATATTTAAAAATAGTTTTCTCATCATACAAATTACATGTGCAATTACCATAGAAATAAAATCGTGTCTTTGAATGAGCTTTTCTCGTTGATGGATAAAATACATTAAAATTCCTTCCCTAATAATAAAAAAAAAAAAATCAGTGAACATAAACTTTTGAATGAAATGGGAGAGTATAATAGTTCGGCAAAACTATAAAATAAGTACTTTTCATAATATTCAAGATTCACCCACGTCATTTTAATTGCTATGAAGATTTACTAACTATATGTTTACGCGTATGTTTTTTTTTTTTTTTTTTAATTTTTATTCTTATTTCAGGTCAAAGCAAAATTGAACCTTCAAACAAGCTAGGTTATTTTTCATGGCAGAATTTTAAAGTCAAAAATTTTATTCTGTCTTAAGAATAACCTAGCTGGTAATGAATATTTCCTGAAAAAGAAAAAAAGAAACTAATGTATGCTTATGAAGATAATTTTGGAGATTCAGAAAAATAAAAGGTAAGAATTATCAATATCTTAATTTTTGTTCATATTTTATTGAAACGTTTGTAAATGATAGGGAAATGATAAATTGTATTAAATTCAGCCATTTTATCATTTTATGTTAATATGACTGAAAATTATTCTTTACACTCGTTCTTCTAAGAGCACCTCGTAATACTTATTTTATTAATGAAATGCTACAGTTAAAGTAGATAACATTGGAAGATAGTTGGTTTAGCGTTGAAATTCATAGTGGAATAACGTTTTAGAAAATGTAGGTTAAGCGTTGTTTTTTTAACATCGAAATTACGTTTGGAAAGTGTTAGTTTACTGTTGTGTTTTACATTGGAACAACATTAGAAAATGTTGGTTAAGTGTTGCTTTTTACATCGAAATTACATTTTAAATGGTTAGTTTACTGTTGTATTTTACATTGGAATAACATTGGTTAAACGTTGTATTTTACATCGAAATTACGTTTGTAAATGGTTAGTCTACAGTTGTATTTTACATTAGAATAACGTTGGAAACTAACCAATAACCAACCGTTGGATAACCGTTTTCCGACGTACCGTTTTAAGGTACGTTCCGACGTAAGATGCCGACGCTGGTCCAATGTAATATGATAACGTTGGACCAATGTTCGTGTGCTAGCTGGGTTGAGCTATGCTTCACATTTAAATAATCAATCTTTAAAGTGTAGAGAACAAATGAGAGTTGAATGTGCTTTTCGCTCCGGTATTTTGCAAATCCTGAGCCATTTTTTTCGTAATTCACTATTGTCAGGCAGTCTATGGTAGAAAGTCCTTTTCCCCCCAAAACTTTGACAATGTTTTATCGAACATTTTAACATTTTTGACAACTAATGAATTATAGAACTTTTGCTTTTCGTTTTGTTTACTGCGAAGACGAAGTAGTAGTGCTAGAATAAGGGTAAGTTCGGAAACTCGCCGCGGTCGCAGTGGTGCCAGCGACCAGCGTTCGAAAACGCATGCGGTTGCTCTACAAAGAGCGATGCGGTTGCAACCGCTTCTACCGCGGTCTCGACGTGGTTTGCGATATCACGTGGTATAGTTCAGCCAATCCGATCGTGGATCAAATTTTACACGCTCTATGATTGGAGCGTCTATGAGAGCGTCGTCTGCTGCTGAACTAAAACTACCGCGATGTAACCACAGCGTTTGGAAACACAGCTGTTCCACCGGACAACCAGAAAAATTTCAGTGATGTCATTACCGCAACCTGACCAACCGCGCGGTGCGTGTTTCCGAACTTTGCCTAATTCGTAACTGAATTTTATGAGAAATTTTGAGAAATATCCTGCAAAAAGGTATATTTTTAATAAAGTAAGCAGGATTTCAATTTCAAAACGATATTTTCAAAGTCGTGCAAAGCTAAAAGATCAATCTCTGTAAATTCTTATAGCTTACGTTCGATGACCCTAACCGGTAACTACCGGTTAATTGATCACGTGACAGCTAATAATCTCGTGCTCCAATCAACTGCTTAAAACGGCAGTAATTGGTAGTCACCGGTTGACCGGTTGAGTTCGTCGAACGCAACCTTTAATGAACTGAAAAGAAATAACGACGCTCCTCGCTCCTAAAGCAGACGACGTAGCCCTGTAGCCCTGCGTTGTTTAAGAGTCGCTGGGACGACTGAGCTGGCGGTGTATTTCAGGTATTAATCTTGTTGACTTGATTCCTGATAAAAAGATACAACAGATCGTGCCTCGGTAGCGCAGTGGACTTGTTTCAGCGTCGTCTGCTCGATCACGTGATCTCGGTGTCACATGATTTCCGGTTCGCGCCGAAAGACTGTGAATTCGTGTTGTGATTAGCAGAAGATTTTTGTTTACATTAAGTTTTGGGGGAAAAAACCATTCTGTTTCATGGTTACTTGTTCTCATGAGTTTATTTAAGAGATATAAAAGTCAAACAAGGTTGTTTTCCATGGATTTCCTTTGAAAAAAAAGTTTTTCGAACAGAGCTTGTCAACACGAAATGACAAGCTTTGCCAGGAACGAATGCATTGTTGTTATGAGTTCAAATACTTGATTAATATTGTGTTCGACGCCAGCCATTCACTAAAGATTTTTTTTTTTACAGAAACATGCACTTCTTGCAGCATTTTTATTAAATAAATGTGTTATAAACAAAATCTTATCGGACCACATATGACTCGCAGTAAGTACGACATATTTTGCTGTCATCGAATACATGTTACATTAAAATGCATATTTGATAGATTCGAATAATCGTTTCGGATATTTCCTGGGTTTTTTCGTTACACGTACTTCCTTGCTAGGAAAATTTTCAGAGCATTCAAATACAAAATCATATTCATAATTTCAAACTAAACAAGAATCAAAGAATTTGGTTCTTCTGCATAACTGGGTGATTACAACAGGGAGGTTTAGTGTCATATTTAAAATCAAATCCTCTGTAGTAGCTTTTCAGTTTACCTGACTAATGCTTTGCAGCTTAGAATTGCTTATATTTTCTTGTTTGATGAGTTATATATGTTTTTTCCCTCTAAAATTTAATGTAGAACCATTTCTAAATAGTTTATTACAAGTGCTTTTTTTCGATGCATTTTTTTATAGCTATTTCAACTTTATTCTTCAAAACAAACAAGTAAATATAACTTAAAATTTAGTTTTTTGATTAAGGAATTGTTAAAGCCCAAGATCCAGAATTACACTAAAGCAACTGCAAGGGGGGGGGGGGAGGGTTAAAGCCTACATTAAGAAACTAAACTATATCAGGTGCCAATAGCAGTTCATATATGTGAACCGAGGGTGCCAAAAAATTTTTTCGGGGAATGCGAAAAAGTAATAATGTTATTTGATTATTTAAACTTCTCGGCTATTTTATTTTCTAAAAGTTTTCATTCAATGCAGTGCTGGATTAAGGGGAATCAAGCCTGGGCCCTTGCCCTGAGTGGCAAATGCATCCTATTTTTGACCTTTTAGGTAAAAGCAATAGTTTCAAGTGTTTTTCACTTAACTTGCAAATATTGCAAAATTTAACGTACATTTTAGATTAAAATCCTTATGCTGCCGTGCTAAGCTCAAGTCATATCTGCATCTGAAGTGAGCTCAAAATGAGGAACTGTTATTTAAAGTTTCAGGCCAGCATAGGCTCACACAAGAAACAAAAATTATATCAAGTACCAAAAGCGGTTGGTGCCACCATTAAGACACGGATGTCAATGCACAGATGGTTTTGTTACCCTGTTTCCACGAGATAGTCACCTCAACGATTAGAAACCAAAATAGGATTTTTTTTCAATTTTGCCGAAAGCGTTCAAAGCTTAACAATTACTCAAGGGATCTTTTACTGTCGCATAATTGTACCACAAGGGCCCTGATGATTTTCTGCATCTGGAAAACGTACCAACTGGCCACCGGGAATCAGAACACAGTACCAAGACATAACCTGACCACCATGTCACCCAGATGACTTACACTTATTAAGTTAATTCTTCGTTTTTCTAACACGGGAATCGAATAATTTCATTTTTTTTTTTTAATCAATCATTGTTTTTGAACTTAAGAAATGAGGGCAAGGCTCTCTTTGTTTTTGAAAATGAAGGAGCTTCTATCTCCTTCCAACGTTTTATAATGTAATATTGCCTCCTCCTTCCACCACACCTTGGATATCAAATTGTGTGCAGGGCCGCTGAGAGCCAAGGCGCGCCTTGCCATAAAACTTGTCAAATTTATGCTACTCCGATTCTGAGACAGGCACCCTGAAGGGAAGGGCCCCTAGTTTTCCGACAACCTGACATGTCATATACCCTCTTGTCGGCCCTGTTTTTATGAAGGCAGTTATAACTAAGATAAGTTTTTTAAGTTTTATTAATACACAAGAAAGCTCGCAAACTTGCGCCCTTCTCACCACTGCAAGATTGTACCGATTTTACAGATAAGAACATAAGCACAGCAGAATGTACAGAGCATTATGCGGTGAGACTTGGGAAAGCCAAAACTAGGCATTATTTTCTCAGATATCGTATTGACAACCATGTCATTTAAAAATTTTTTAATTAAGGGGCAGAGCGTTGAAAGGTATTAACTAAATATAATGTTATCGTACAACAGTTACCTTGCAACAGTAATTCACAAGAGTTGTTTTTAAGCAAATTTAATTATGTAAGCAGACCTGGATCTATAAATTTTGAGCACTCCTGCAAAAAGATCCATGAGGCCCCAAAACTGTCAACTAGGTCTCCCCTGCTCCCCCCCCCCCCAAATTTAATTTTAAACCAGTGTGTTTAATTTACATCTTCAATATTTCTACATACATTTTTGAATTCATTTGTTTTAATGCTTGAATTTATTATTATGAAAAAATTAAAAGCTTTTTACTACTTGTCTAAGTATTTCCAAGAGCGCAATGCAGATTTTTTCAATCCTGCTTTTTGGAAACACATTTTATTTGATAAGTTATGCTTATAAGCACCAAGTAAACAAGTTTCGCATTGCTCAGCATTGTTCAAATTTCATTCAATTTTTGAATTTCAATCCTGGTTTTTAAAAATATCTAAAACTTCTCCCGTAAGATTTCCACATTCTATGTATGGAAGTATTTATTTGATTAATAATTCTACTTTTGTTTTTGTTAATACGTTTGAACATGCTTTTGCAACTTATAATTTGAATTATTCACTTCAGATCTCCTACTCATCCTTAAACTGACACTTGGGACCGGCATGCCTTTGTGTAACGAACCCGTGTAAAATACCGAAATGTATAAGTTAAAAATAAGTTTCAGGAAATAGTCGAATAGTGGGTTACACAAACAATTGTCTGCGTATAGCATCATCAGAGCTGCTCGTTGACACTTTCAGGTTCCGGGGCCACTAGAAGGGGGGGGGGGGTGATACTAGCAAATCGTACCACTTTCCAAAAAATAACAAAGTACAAAATTACTGGTAGAGATTCTATTTCTAATGTGAGTAAAATGTTCATATTATTTATCCGAAAATTTTGTAGAAACAAAAGTTAATAATTTTGGATGCAGAAATTTCAAATTTTGCTGTTGAAAATGTTTTAAGTGAAAAAAGTGACCATTCCTGAACTTTGATGGTTTGGTCAGCTTATGTTTTTGTTCTCAGATTTTAATTTTTCGAACTAGAATGACTTTTCATTATGATTTTTCAAAATTTTGAAAATTCTTAATGTTGCCGTACACTAGCGCAGCCAGAAATACCTTCTGAAGGGGTTTTTTTTTTTTGTGTTTAAAACAGCCCTTTCATATGCATAAACTACTGTATTAGAATTTGCACTTTTATGTTAAAAACAATACCTTTGGGGGGTGTTTTCACCCCCAACCCTCCCTCCTTCTTCGCTGCGCCACTGTTGCCGTAGGATATAAAACATTTTTTATCATTTCAATTTTTTGTTATTTTTTGAAATAAACATTTTAGATTCTTCTTTTTTATTACTAAGCATTTATTGACTTACCTAAATAATATTCGTTGAATTTCTATTTTTTGCAGCTATTACTAAAGGGGCATTCCAAGGTATTTTTGACATTTATTTAACCCTTTAAGACCTGAACTATTTTCTTAAGAGCACATGCAAGCAACGGTTTTCTTGTCTCCTAAAGCCTGGAGAGGTACTAGTGCCGCCATTTTTCGAGAAAATGTATAATACACATTTTTGGCTAACCAGCACGATCGTCCGATTCCGGTGTTTGTTACATATAATGATCTAGGAAGCAAAAATCTGAATGATGTTCGACCCGCACGATCGTGCAATCTGGGGCTTAAAGGGGTAGAGTCCGTAACATGACCTTTTTTGCCATAACTTTTTAATTTACCGTTTGATTTGTAAATTATTTTAATTTGAGCTGGTGTGTTGATAGGAAAAGATCAAAATAAAATAATATGCTAATCAAACAGTAAATTAAAAAGTTATGGCAAAAAAGGTCACGTTACGGACTCTACATAAATGTGAAAAATACCGTGGAATGCCCCTAAAACAACTTCTTACTAAATTTGCCAAAAATATTTACAACTGTATTTGTATACTTGTCACAAAAAAAAAGTTTGGTTTCTAGGGCCGGGGGTCCCTTAGTGGTGTCTCCCTTCCCCAAACCACACCATGGGATCTGCACGGTCTATCTCAGTTCAAGATGTAACTGTCTATTGTTTCGCTTCAAAATAACACAACAAAGGGAAAATATCATTGATAATTAAAAAAAAAAAAGACTTGCATTTTGGCAAATTCAAAAACAAACTTTGGAATTGAATTTATCTATTGGTTTGTAAAATAAAGTTGAAATAGTTAAAATATACATTTAGAAAGTTATCACATACCTAATCTGTCAGAGCTGAAACAAAATATCATGCATCAAACAAGCCTGTTGCTGGTTGTCACTTTTGTATTTGTATAAATATAGAAATAATTCTCAGCTGCAAAGTATTGGTCAGGAAAACTGAAAAACTACTACAGAGGATTTGATTACAAATATGACACCAAACCTCCCTGTCGTAACTATCCAGTAGTAATGCTTCGATATTTGTTTTTCTTTAAATAGAATGATTGAAGTCATGTATGTGATCTAGTATTCGATGCTCCAAAAATTCAACAGAAAATTTTCGAAGTTTTACCATGAGTTCTACGTATTTTACAGAAAACACTGTCAGAATTAATGTCAACTTAATATTAAAAAATAATAGCTAGGAAATACCGATGCGAGAATTGCCATTTCTCAAATATTGGAACATAGAACTAGTGCATTCGTTCCTGGCGATAAGTGTCATTTCGTGTTGACAAGCTGTTCAAAACCTTTTTTTTTCCCTGGAAATCCATGGAAAACAACTTTGTTGTACTTTTATACATCTTAACTACACTCATCAGAACAAATTAACCACCGAAGAGAATGTTTTTTTCGCAGAAAGTAATGTAAACAAAAATCTTCTGCTAAATCATAGCACGTTTTCACACTCTTGCGGAGCGAAGCGAGATCACGTGACACCGAGATCATGTGACCTATGACGACACGTGAAACGAGTCCGTTGGCAGCGCGTCAGTCTCATAATCCAGTACAACAGATGATTCTGACCTTTTCTACATTTTGATCATTTCTATCGCAATGGCTACTGAAAGCGGATATCAACCAATTTATTTGAATAAAGAAAAAGTGTTAGAATGTTTGCAAGACGAATGGGGACATTTAATAGAAGAAACGAAAAGAGCTCTTAAGTCATACTCTGCTGGTAAAGTGGAGCAGCCGATTAGGTCAGCGATAACTGTTGATAAACACAAAGGGTAACGAATTCCGAGTATATAAAAGCTTATTTCTTTCCTTCTTAAGAGTATCTCAAGTTAAAGCTTTTTTTTTTTTTATCTACTTTGGAACTTTAAAAAAAAAAGAAAAAATCACGCATTGGTTTTATCTGATATAAGAAGCATCAAAACTTTATATTTTACTATTAATTAGTGTAATATTAAGCTTCATTGCTAATTTAAGGGAAAATGATTCTGGGTTCTTAAAAGATCTTTAATTCTATAAAAGTCACAAATTTTACTCAATGTAACAATAAGTTTTTATGAAATATTTTGTTATGAAGTTCAAGATGTATTAGCTCAGTGATACTGAAATGCAAAGCTAAGTTTCCTGCATTTATCTCTGCATTAATTCAAAGTATACTTCAAAAGTCCTTTGCTATTATTATCTTTTGGTTCTTAAAAGAGTTTTTAAGTCCTTGTTGAAATCATACCTCTCTGAATGTATTTGAATTACACTCTCATCTCAAGTAAAACTTAATCTTAATTCATAAAAAAATTATGAATGAAAGGAAGACTGTTCTAATTGAGACCAGATATCATATGCATTTGCATATTTAGCACATTATCAGTGGTCACTGAATATTTTTGCTAAATTTTTCTATAAGGTAGACAAAACACAACCTTGAATGCAGTGGCTCAGCCAGGGGGAGGTTTTGGAGTTAAAACCCCTTCTAAAACCCTTGGTTTTTTAATCAGTTCCAGATTTAGGGTAGGGCAGGCGGGGCTACTGCCCGGGGCCTCCACAACAAAGTGGCTCCCACAATAAAATTTTTACAAAATATCCTAACTTTCACAGGTCGAAAATATCGGATATTTTCGAAAATATGATGATCTTTTCAAACCCTGATTAGGGGCCTCTGCAATTTTCAAATCTGGCCCTGGTTTTAGTGCATTGCTAATCTTAATACAATAGTTTATATAAATATCAGCAGGAGCATGCACAGAAATTTTGGAGCCTGTCACAAATAACTTTAATGGGTGCCAACCAAATTGTTTACTCCGACGTCTCTACATATGTTTCCCCCCTCATTTAAAAAATCTCTGGGCCCTCTTCATGTTCAAGCCCGTGCTAACAGGTGTCCCTCCCCCCCCTCCTTCATATCAGGGCACATATGGCAAAACCTGATTCAAAATGTAATTTCTAACTGCGCTTCTACTTGAACGATTGTTGTTAGTTTTGTACAAGCTAAAAGTATTTAAAAGCTTAAAAATCATGGTTTGGCATTACTGAATCTATTCAGTTAATGGATGAAATCCTGACAAATGAACTCTGTATTGCTAGTGTTTTGTACTACACTGAAAAATCATTAATAACTGTCAACAGATTATCATAACCAATTATTTTTGTAAACAGACAGTTTACTCATGTTTTCTTTATGCAGGTGGAGCATAATATACCAACATATTCAGTTTATTATGTATTTATCTGTCTCTTAGACTGAATAATATATATTTTTTTAATCTCTGGAACCTAACTCCTGTTTTAACATTAATATTAGGTCTTTATTTATGTATTTTTGATTTATGCAGCATTTTTGTGGAATGTAAACTCTGCTTAAAATTAGTGTCTACTACTGTATTTTAATTGAAACACTAATTTTTCCAGAATATTGTTTGCTATGCCAGCATATGACTCTGAAAAAGATGCTTTAGCTACAAAAATTGTTACTGTATACCCAGAAAATAAGAAATTTAGCATTCCAGCAATTCAAGCTGTTATATTATTGTATGATTCTGAAAATGGCAATTTAAAAGCTGTAAGTACTTTAATTTTTAATTTCTCTTAACCCGTGTACTACTGCTATAGGCAGGTAAAGGACAGTAACTGCAAATTTTCCATTTTTTTACATTTTTGTCACTTTTGTATGTTATCTTTATTGTACAAGCTTCCTTATTTGGTTTCAGCTAAAAAATAAAGAGCAAAGAAAAAACTTCTAATTCCAACATTTCTCTATTGTTAGTGTTGAATCCAAAATGCGTTTCTTCAAATATCAGCCTTTGAATTTTAGGAGTGCAGGAAGAGCTTCTTTCTCACTCCACACACAGACTTAGATTAATGCTGTGTACCTTTAAGTGGTGGGAAAAATTCTAATTTCTGGTTGTATTTATTTCAAGCATTAGTGATGTTTTTAAACCAAATATACTTTTTGCTCTTCTGCATAGAATTTCTTAAAAAATAAATAAATGTTTTTATAAAAAAGTTCCTGCCTTCATACTGTAATGTTAATTTTTAATGATATTTGTAACCACTTCCGTGAAACTTTGAAAAGTTCCATTGGAGCTCTTTCTTCATATCTATCAATCTATATTATTCAATATTTTGGGAACTGATGTGATATACCCACCCTTGGCGACTTTTTCCTGTTGGCACCAAGAAAGCGTCGCCATGAAAACGATGTATGACGACATATGTCATACATCGTTCTTAGCGATGCTTTTTTAGCGCCAACAGGAAAAAATCAGATAAAAAAACATGGTCAAAGCACTTCAGAACACAATATATATGAAAATAACATAAAACCACAACAAAAAACACCACGAATATATGCTGTACCATATTTTGTGTTCACAGTAACCCTTCCAAGACTGGTAGTGTGAGGAATCAACAATATCAATAGTACATCACAGGCAGTAATAATAAGAGAAAATAAATAGAAATAGAACATTTCTAAATGATTTTTATTCAAATTTTAAGAACCATTCAGGTGCGAAACATTAAATATCCAGAAATGTTTCACGTAGGGCCTGTATTCCCCTATTCTGTTCCCTCCAATGCTACACCTATGGGTATAAAAATGAAAACAATTGTAAATGATATTCTTGATATGACTTTTGTTCTGGTTTTGCAACAGTTAAGGTGCCATCAGGGAGATCAGAGAAAAGTCAGGGAACTTTATTAATCAGGGAAAAGTCAGGGAAATATCAGGGAATTTTGAAAAAATAACAAAAAATCAGGGAAAATTGATTTTTGTAAAGAGAAAAAGATTTTTTTTTTTTACAAAATTAAGTACTCTAATTCCCTACGCATTTTCCGCCAATTATCTGTTCAAAAAAAAAAGTAGAATTAATGAGGTGCGATTATACACTGTCACATATTTGTGCATCTTTTTTCCTCAACGTCAAAGTATTGAATCTTACTTATTAACCACAGGATGAACTTCCAAAGATTGCTTTTGTGTCTGTTACGTTGTTTATTTTACCTAGCTTAAAGTTTCCTTTTACGCTTTCAATGCTACGTAAAATGAATAAGCATACAGCAAAGAGGAAGCCTTCATTAATGCCTTAGCTCCTTTGCCTTTATTCCATTGTCTCAAAGTAATTAGCGTACTGTAATCACGATTTCAAGAAGAAATCTTTGGTTTTTGAATTAATACTATAAAAGCTTAAAAGTTATTACTTCTTCGCGTTTTTAATTTAATTGCTAAAATTAAACTTTCAATAAAAAGAAAACTTTTTTTGCCGTTATACTATTTGTTGTCACCGCAGATTATAAAGGTTTTCTTTTCTTCGGACTTAAGTGATTCTTTAATTTTATAACCAAGTTGTAGTCTTCTTTTATATATTTTAAAATTAACTAATTGCTTTTTTTTTTCCTTTTTTTTTTCTTGCATTTCAAAGTAGTTTGTTACAAAAGCAATCTATGATTTTTTCTTGTTAAATACTGAAATCATTTGAAATAGAGTTAACTTTTGTACTTAAGTAAATATCTTTATTTTTTTATTGTTAATATGCTGTATTCATTCATTAAAACCTATGTTCTTGATTAGAGAAAAGCTCCCTATGAATGGATGTCAAATGGTTTAATCTGTTTTGCATAAATATGTCAATTAGCTATATAAGAATAACTACATTACTTCTATTCTTTCACTATTACTTGTTATTCTTGCAACAATTATTATACTGTTTGAAAACTTAGTTCAAAATAATTTCAAGTACTTTTTAGTTCTATCATAAATACACATGTTTTTAAGAGTAATTTTAATAGTTTCTTAAAATTCTTATTCTAACTGGTTTCTGGAAGTAAAGTAATTTTTTTTTTTAAATTTTCTATAATCTTTCCATTATATAAAAATTTAATATGCTGTTTTGTAGGTTATTCCCCCCCCCCCAAAAAAAAAAATTGTCTTTAAAAAAAAAACCATATTATTAAAGAAGTAGCATTTAAAAAAAAATATTTTTAGTTCAACAACTTTACACAACTTAAAACGTTTAAAATACTGCATTTTATACAAACACACAATGGATTTCAAGTAGAGCAAAGAAAGGAAACCATTATCATGGGTAACGTAAATCAGGGAAATTTGGTGAACGAAATCAGGGAAAAGTCGGAACTTTTTTTCAAAGTTCCTGTAAAGCCACCCTGTTTTTATATCAAAAGGAGAAAACAGAAGATGATAGAATATTGTACATACCTAGTGCATTATTTATTCTTGTTGATGTTAAAATACTTAATTTTGTATTTAAAATCAAACTGACATGATGAATAAGCAAATCACTAGGGCTTCCAAACTGTTAAGTCTGCAAGTAAATCCTATTATTATGAGCCCTAAAAAAGTTTATAATTTTTTAAAAGTTGCAAGTTAACAAAAGATATAATAATAAATGAAATAACAATAAACTGCTTTTATTTTTTTTAAGATTTTGGATGGAGAAGTAATAACGAAAATGAGAACAGCAGCTGCTTCAGTTGTTGCTACTATGGTATGTGTATCAATACAATTTGCTATAGATCCTTTTGAAACTTTATTCGTTATTATACAAGAGTTAATATTAAATTTAAACTTAATAAAAAAAAAAAAAAACCCCTGATCTCAAGGGCCACATCTCAGAAAAGATGCATCTTGCCAGTCAGAATACAAATACAAAAGTGACGACCAGCAACAGGCTCTGGGCCCAGCTAGGCTGGTCCTAGTCAATTTACAATCCTCAGTGAAGATCAATGGCCCTCTTAAAACTATCTACTCCCTTGCTCATTACCACCTCTTCCGGTAAGCTGTTCCAAGGTTCCACTACCCTGCTAAAATAATAATTTTTCCTAATATCCATGGTAGCCTGAGATTTAAATAGCTGAAAACACTGACCCCTTGTCCTGTTTTCAGTGCCAAACTTTTGCCCCGTAACATCTTTCATTTTAATAAATTTAAACAACTGAATCATGTCCCCTCAGTCTCTTCTTTGCTCAAGACTGTGTATTTTTAGCATTCTAAGCCTGGAATCATAGTCTAAATGAGAAAGTCCATTTATTAACCTTGTAGCCCGCCTTTGAACCCTTTCCAATACATTAATATCTTTCTTAAGATGATGAGAGCAAAACTGAACAGCATAACCCAAATGAGGTCTTACCAAACTTCTATATAAGGGCAGAAGAACTTCTTTAGATTTGTTTGAAATAGATCTATTGATAAACCGAAGCATCTTATTGGCTTTGTTACTAGCTATGCTGCACTGTTGACTAAACTTTAAATCTTGACTTATTAAGGCGCCCAAATCAGTAACTTTTTCTGCCTGACTAATGACTGAACCTTGCAAATAATAACTTGTACACTTATTTCCATGCCCTAAATGTAGCACTTGACATTTCCCAACATTAACAGCCATACCCCATTAATCAGCCCACTCCATAATATGATCTAGATCCTCTTGCAGCTGATTTGCTTGTTCTTCATTTTCTACAATCCATAAAATTTTGACGTCATCAGAAAACAATTCATGTTCTCAGAAATATTTTTATGAATATCGTTCATAAAAACAATGAACAAAACAGGCCCTAACACCGATCCCTGAGGAACCCTGCTTAAAACCTCACTCCATTTAGAATAATTTCCTCTTACAACTACCCTTTGTTTCCTTCCAGTCAGCCAGTTTTTTACTCAAATGAAAGTTTTCCCTCCTATTTCTATATCAGCTAATTTGCTAAGTAGAGCAACATGCGGTACCTTATCGAAATTTTTTTGAAAATCAATGTAAACAACATCTACAGGCTTCTTATTGTCTAAAGCCATGGTAACTTTGTCATAGAAATGTAATAAATTAGTTGCACAAGATTTTTACCTTTCCTAAAACTGTACTGAAAACTAGTCAATAGATTATTAGTCTCTAAAAAATTTACTATCTTAATTTTTATCAATATTTCAAAAATTTGAATGTAATAATGTAAAATGTAACTCTGCAATTTATTTGAATGTTACTCCACATTGCATAATTTGTGTATAGTTTTTTTCATAATTTTTCCTGTGCAATTTCTTTTTTTTTCTGTTTAAAATTTATTATAATGAAAAATTATAGTTCCATGATATTTTATAAATATGCAATTCTTATTTTGAATCTTCTTGTTTACTAGTTTAGTTACTATTTCTTAATAGAATATCATCGGTTCTAAAGAAATATTATTCGATTAAGCAGGAAAATACTCCTTGCCTTTCTAAATTGATAACATTTGTCTTAAAACATAATACAGTTCAGTCTCGAAAATCCGTTCGGGCTCATGTCACCTCGGATTATTGAAAACTCGGATTATCCGGAAAATTCTTCCAGATTGAAAATTGATGCTATTTGGACGACATAGAAGGGACACGTTTTACTTTCTTGTGCAAAGAAAAAGAAGTATTTCTTCATGCAAAATGTATTACTCAAATTTCAACCTAAATTTACGCTTTAATTGCATCGAAATGAATTACATTTTAGTTTCACCATATCAGTGTACAGTTGAGTCCCGACTTGCGCGAGGGATGCGTTCCAAGACTCCTCGCGTAAGTCGAAATTTCGCGTTGCGGAAAAATGTATGCATATAAATTTTTTAAAGTATACCAAATACTTTTAGACACTTATAAACACCCTTCAAACTACTCTAAAGCATTCCTTAACCATACACTACAGTTTCTTGCATAAATAACTAAATTTATACTGCATTTAAAAAATAAATAACTGTTATTCAACATGAAATACTTTAAGATGCACAAAATGAGTGACTAATGGGAACGAAAGACATAAAATAAAACATGGTATGCACAGCATGTAGTAAAATCAAAATGATGCACTATAATAGTACAGTAGATACAGTAACAATATTTAAGAGTTAAAAAAGAAAGATAAGGATTTATGCTCCAAGATCAGATCGTTATTCTTATGTTGCGGGAATTTTGACTGTCAGTGATGTTTAAAGGTATGTAATAACATTCACGAAATCAATATTTAGTATCCAATAATGAAACTGAAACTTCCTTCCAAAAAATTTCGTGTTGTAGTCGAAAAATTTGCGTTAGCCAGGCTGAGGAGTCAGTCACCTTTCTCACCATTAGTCACCTTTTGAAAATTTGGTTACTTTTAGTCACCTTTTGCAACTTTTGTCACCTTTCTCACCTTTCTTGAAATGCGTCTTAGGATTTTTTTAAAATAATTAAATCTTTGTTAAGTATCTGAATAATAGCTTTAACAGTGAAATTAATTAAAAAATAGCCTTAAATATGCCCCCTCCCCCCTACCTTTCTTGTTGTTTAAGAAAAATAGCTATGCTACCGGGAAATCAGGGAATTTTTTTTATCGCTTGCAATTGCACCGTATGAGCAGAACCAGTCTTTCTATCCCTTCTACAGATGGACTTGCTTCTTATTTTCAGGAATGTATGTTAAAGGAAGCATGTTTATCCCATTATACTTTGAGCTTTGATGAAAATACCAATGTCAAAAACAAAAAAGAACTGCAACGAACAATAAAATATTGGTCTGAAAGCCAATGTTGCATCACAAGAAGGCATCTCAAAACTTTCTTCTTGGGCAAGGCAGTTGGTGAAATTTCGATTGAGAAGCTATGTGAAGCACTTACCGAGAGTAATTATCCATGAATTTTTGTCTCATGCTTTCCTTTGGATGGTCCTTATGTTAATAAAAAGGTTTTTAGGTTGTTTGACACTATTATCCTTGAGACACGAGAAAAAAGCCTAATAAATATTGGTACTTGCAGTATTCATACAATGCATAATGCGTATGTCAAAGCATTGCAATATTTAGGTGAAGAAGCATCTGAACTTCTTCTTAGTACTTATAGCTATTTTGATGGTTGGCCTTCCCGTTAGGAGGACTTCGAAGAAGTGCAAGCTCAACTAAATACACCTTATCGCAAGTTCCTGAAACACACAACTACCCATTGGCTTACCCTTGGACCTGCAGCAAACAGACTACTGGAACAGTGGGATGCTCTTCAGTATTATTTTTTTAAACATTTGCCTTAAAAAAAAAATTTCAGCTATGCAATGAGGTCATATAAAGCTGTTGCAAATGTTTTAAAAAGACCTATAAAAGCTGAGCTGCATTTTATCTTTGCATCTGCTGATTTGTTTATGCAGTTCACAAAACGCTTTCAATGCCAAGCACCTATGATACATAAATTGTACCAAGAAAGAGGAACCATTGTTCAGACTTTTATGGCTCGGGTTATAAAAGCCTCTGTCATAAATTAAGTTGATTTTTTAAACGTAGACACGGATGAACTGTTTGCAGTTGGTAACAGACTACGTCTTGAAGATCTCGTTGTTAGTGGATAGGTGACAGATGAACTGTCAAAACTGAAAGAAAATGAAAAGGTTATGTTTTTAAGAGCTGTTAAAAAGCATTGTGTGACTGCATGCAAGTATGTAATAGAAAAAAGTTGCATATCAAACGGGTTACTGAAAAGTTTAAAATTTTTGGATCCGAAAGAGAGAAGTAAATCTAGAAGCTGTAAGGATTTGATAAAGGTTGCCAAAATCATGCCTTTTAATGTTCCACTCGATAAGTTGCAAGATGAATGGAAACTTTTGCAGCTGGAAAAAGATGATAAAGCATCCGAAAACAAAACCATTGATATCTACTGGCAGCAGCACATTTCAAAAAAGGACTCAACTTCCAATGATCTAATGTTTCTAAGGTGATAAAAACTTCACTTGCATTATCACATGGTAACAATGACATTGAAAGACTATTTTCTATTTCAAAGCACCTTTTTGGTGAAAAGACAGCAAGGACTGAAAGATTTTTATACAGCATACTTATAGTTAAAGACGCTGTAAAAAAGAATATCCTCATTTGCTTTCTTTACCCATTGGTCCAGAAATAATTAAATGTGCACAACAAGCACACGTAAATTGCACAACATACATGGATGAATGTGAAAGGAAAAAGGATTTGGAATTGAAATAGAAGCAAAAAGAAGAGCAAAAAAGAAAGGAATGTGAAGAATAAACTAAGACAATGTTTTAAATTAAAACATATATTGAAAGTGAAACTGTAGAAATCTTTACAAAAAGCATATAGGGCTATTTTGGTAAAAGTCAGTAACAAGGGATAATCCTTTTCTGTTTTTTGAGTTCTTAACAAATTGCTTTTGGTCACCTTTTAGTTACTTTTTGTCACCTTTTAGTCACCTTTGTTTTCAAATTTGTCCCCTTTCTCACTTTTTTCAAAGGCCATCAGCAGTCCTTGGCCTGGCGTTAGCTCTAAAATTCGTTACACGTGAAAAATTCACGTTATAGCCATTTCGCATAAGTCAAATCGCGTTGTAGCGGGAGTCAACTGTATATTTATGTGCGCAGTTTTAAGCAACCAAAACATGCATTTTGACTGTACCTGGTACCATTTCGATGAGTTTTCTGCATCTATTAGAGTACAAGATGTATCTTGCATAACACAAAAACAGTTAGTTGTGAAAGGTTTAAATTTCCTTTTTGAAACTCATGTGGCATCCAGTTGGGCACCTACTTTTTAAATGCAATCAGATACTCAAAAAGGGATGTAACGTATCAGGTTATTATCTCCAAGGCATCTTTGAATGCATATCTTGTTGTAATACCTATCTTTTAGTCAAATATTTTGTCTCTTTCGGAGTTGTTGAAACAAACTTCTCAATGTCTTTTCCTTATTCCCTGTTGGAAGTTAATTAATTTTACAGAAGCAAAATTTCTATTTTCAGGTTTTAATTAAAATAGTTTTTGAGCGATTAAAAAATTAAATTTCAAAAATGAATGGAGCACCTCGGATTTACCGGAATCTCGAACTTTCGAGACTCGGATTTTTGAGACTCTGCTGTAATTATAAATCAATAGCTTTATAAAGGAAATATTTAATGTTATTGTTAAAAAGTTTTTGAAATAAGCTAAATAGACAATGAAATAGTTGAATAATTAATCCATACGTATGTACATGCAAGAACGTATAAAAATAATAAAAATTAACGTACAATTTGAGTTATGAAATCTTTGTTGTGGCACATTTTTTTCAGCACATTATTTTTAAAAAAAATTCCATAAAAGTGAATTGCTTGCTCAAGGTCTTTTAGGAACACTTTTCTGACTTCCTTTTAGCCTCCGGAATTATTTACATTCAATATTTATCAATTTATTATCGTCTAAAATGTGTATATTTCTTCGTGTTATTAAATTTAAATATCGACTGCACTACCATATTTTCCTGCGTATAATCCGTGGATTATCCGCTAAAAAAAGGCAAAGTCTATAAGGTGCCGATTATACGCAGCTGCGGATTATCTGTGATTTTTTCCCCCTTAACACCAACGCATTGAACCTCAATATTTTTACAGTAGGATTCACCGATCCAGACCATACGCCGACTGAATGTTGTTTATTTTACGAAGCATTATTGTTCTCACTCACTGCCTGCCTGTATGTTGGTTATTTTACGTTGCTTGAATGTCCCTCTTGGCGATTCAGGTCATGTAAAAAAAGCAAGATTACAGTGAAATAGGTAGCCGTCTGCACAAGATTTGACCGTTTGCTCCTTTGTCTTGACTCTTTGTTTTTCAAGTAATTAGCATGCTATAATCAAGATTTCAAGAAGAATTCATATTTTAGGTTATATTTCAGATTAATTTTGATTATGCCTTCAAAGTAGTTACTTTTTCACGTTTTCAGTTTAGTTGCTCAAATGGTATGTTAAATTCAAACTTTATTTTTTTATAACTTATTATCCGTGGATTATACGCAGTCGCAGATTATACGAAGCTTTTTCTTCAGGCCAATTTTAGGATCGGCGGATTAAAGGCTGCCTGCGGATAATACACAGGAAAATATGGTATCTATTCTTTTAGTAATGGCAAAGGCAAAATAAATTTTATAGGATATGGGGATTTCTTTTTAGAGAATATGAATGATATTTTTTCTCGGCCGTTGTTGGCAAAAAATATTACTTTATATTTTTGCGTCAATCATAGTTCTTACTTAATTTATTTCTAAATTTTTCTCTGCAAAAATATTTACAAAAGATGATCAATATTATTTGATTATCTGGGGGAAATTTTTCGATTAAGCAAGGATCTTTAACATTGCGTCTATGGGAAAATATTCGGTTCCGGGAGGTTTTATTCATATAAGCGGGGTATTTGTTTATCTGTTACCCGATTAAGTGGGGCTGACAGTACCTATGATTGTTTTAGTTACTCACTAATCCTGAATTGTAATTCTTGATGCTATTAATTTTAGTATTTAGCCCCCAAATCGCCAAGATACCTAGCAATACTTGGAGCTGGAGCTCAAGCACGTAGCCACTTTCAAGCTCTTTCTCATGTTTACAGTTTCAAAAAGGTAATTTCTCTTCAAATGTTGAAATTTATGCAATTAGTACATTTCACTGAATTTGTATCTTTTTTTTCTTGGTGTTACAACAAACTTTCTGGAAGCAATCAAATGTAAAACGTTCGTGGGATACTACTGTCCAACCACAGATTACATGGAATTTTCAAACGTCCAGATAAGGCGAATCTATGTGAATAAGGGGGGAAAGTAAAAATTTGATTCACGTATTCTACTCATTTGAATGAGACTCTGCTTCTGCAAAAACTGACATCGGTAAAAAATATTAAATTCATCCATTTCCGGCTGTAAAACAGATGTTTGTCTTTCCATACAATCCGTGGTCAGTCAGTACCAACTCAATGGCACGACAGCCCGTGAGCAGGGCCGGCCGCCCCTATGTGCAAGGTCGTGCGACCCACAACGGCGCCAGAGTCAAAAAGGCACCAGGCTCTACCAATCTAAAATGCTCTAAATGAGAGGGAGAAAATGAAATTGAACTTTTCATTTTTCTATAAAAGTACCGGTGAAATTATACTGCTCATTAAAACAAGCAATCCTTCTTACCGTCTATCTATAAGGAAAAATGATTGCCTTGTTGTGTCTGAATGTGCTATTCAAAAGAGATATCTTTTACGCTGAAAACACATGATGCTAATTAACTAGCATTTATCTTCAAATGTGGAGCCATGAATGTTATTTCAATCTGTCTATAATTCCACAAGGTTGAGCATATGAAGCAGCACAAGAAATTAGCTATTCCCCATTTTGGTTCTTGCTGTGAATATGTTCTATTATAATTTGTGCAATATGTATTTTTGTGATTTTTAACTATTGTTCATGGTAATTCCACTGCATCATGTTATACATTAAAAAATACAGTAAACAGATTTGCATATTATTTACTTGTGCGTAATATGCATATATTGGAGACAATAATTTAGATTAACTTTTTAGTTCCGAAAAGTAACGACTTGACCATAATTACTCAATTCACCACCCCCTTTCTCTTCACCTATTTGTGTGTTAAATATAAAAAAAGGGCTTTGGACAGTGTGTTTGTTTTAGATAGTAAATTAAATGCCTTTTTAACAACTAGTACTTTAGAATTATTCGTTTTACCAGCAAGTTTCAGTTTCAGATTTTATAGTGGAATATCCTCTACAATATTATCCTTCAATTTAGAAATATAATTAGTACCCTTCTGTTCCGTGATGCAACCGGGAGGGGGGGGGGGTCCACAGGGCACCCCTCAGGTTGCATCGCCCTGTACTCCCTCTCCTTCAGAATGCTGAGTTGAATGTTTCTCAATAATATTTATTATTGAGGGGAGAGGGACGCGTCTTCAGAAAACAAAGTGATTTTGATAAGAAAAAAATAATGATGTTGGGGTAAAACTTTAATTTTTTTAGAAAGAAATCTTGGAGTTAAAAATTCTCAATAGTTTCAGCTAACTGGTCAGCTACTCCCCCTCCCTCCTATTTCTTTTTTTTTCTAGTTTGCCGGAAAATGAGAAAGTTTTCAAAATGGTACTTGGCCGAATCCCCCCCCCCCCACGCCAAAAGCATTATAGAGCATCTCAGATTTCGTTTCCAAATCTTCAATTTCGCAAAATTTTGCGAAAGCTCCCGACAAAATCGCATGAAACTTTGTTCGAAAATCACTTAAGATTGCGCTTTTAGAGCTTTAATTTCCAAATATTACCGGCCCTAATGTTACCAAATATGGCCTTACAATCACATTTTTAAGACTTCAATTTTAGAAAATATTCGGACAAGGGCCTTGGAACCTCCTTCCTTAAATATCATCAAAAGTTAGGTTTTTGAAACATGACTTACCAAAAAATTTGAGTTAGAATAGTCTCTGAATTACTTCTCCTAATATCATGGAATTCTGCTTAGGTTTTTAGGACTTTTATTTAAAAAAGAATTTTCAGGGGGGAGCTCCAGAATTCCCTTCTTGTAAAAATCTTCAAAGTTGTCTGCAATCGCGTTTTTGGAAGTTCAAATTTGAATAATTACAGGGGAGAAAAGGAATTGATTTCCATCTATTTTTCAACAAGCAACGATAAAATTAAAAATTTTAAAAACCTCCGACTGAGTTGCAACTGTCGAATCAAGAGGGAAAATTGAAAATAATTTTAAAAGACTTATATTATTAAAAGTCAATGTCAAGTATTTTATTTGCTATTAAATAGAAACTGGCAACAGATAAAAGTCTGGGGTGCTAGGCAGATGTTCAGGTTAGGTGGTCAGCTGAATGTGGATCCCCCATGGTTTACATAAAATATGTCACCAGCTCAGTCATTCCATCCGAGGACTGCAGTTTTATGCTTTTTAGCACTCATCAGTCTGGAATAGGAAGTAACTGAACAGGAGGCAGAAAACCTCTTAAAGGAGCCAAGAGAACCAAACAAACTGGTAGCTAAGGTAGAATTACCACACCAGACAAGTGACTGCAGCAATGGTGCGGTTCAACTCAAAAATTGAAGGCAAGGCATGTATTTTGCAGTAAGTTACCTCCCAAATAACCTTACAAAATACCTTGCTTTGCTTTCAATCTTTGAGTTGAACTGCACCATTGCTGTGGTTACTTGTATGGGTGTGCTAATTAGCTACCAGTTTCTTTGGCTCTCTTGGCTCCTTTAAGAGGATTTCCCGCTCAGTTACTTCCTATTCCGGACTGATGACTGCTAAACGCACGAAACTGCAGTCCTCGGATGGAATGACTGAGCTGGCAGTGTATTTTATGTATTTCTGCCTTAGCCCTGGGTGGTAACTTCCTGCAAAATACCTCAGGGTTTTCCCAAGCATGCTTGGTACTCATTTTATTGACCCACTGAAGGGATGAATGGTTGTGTCGACCATGTCTGACCCAGGAATAGAACCTGGACCTATGGCGGGGAAGCGCGAAGCACTTCCACTCAGCCACCGGATTCCTGGGATACTGTTGAATACAAATTTTTTCTAAATTTTGGAATTAATTACAGTCAGACTCCGATTTAACGAATTCATAGGGACTGAAACCTTTATATGTTAAATCGGGGTTATTCGTAAAATCCCGGATTGTCCTATTTTGTCCACCCCGAAAAAAAAAAGTCCCAGAAAAAATGTCATTTTGTCCATTTTGTCCACTTCATCAGTAAACTGAAAGTTTTGAGTTAAAAATTTGAAGTTTGAAAATAATAATTAATTATGTACATTTTTCCTATTCAAGCAATATTTTAATATAAAAATAGCATACATAAATGTGTGTATATAAACAATTGATTTTAAAGTGTTTTAAAGGAAAAATAAAAAAAGTAAGATCAGTTGAAGTTTCTGTAAGTGTGTTAATAAATCAAATGAGTATTAAAATAAATTATAATGCATGTAATAGCATTTATAAAACAAGCACATCAGCTGTAAATTTTAAGATGTTTATCTGTGATATGGAGGTTTATTGCCCATGATAAGTGCATTTATAAATTTAAAAAGTAGGAATGAAATTTTTTTAAAGGTTTGCGTTTCAAAACATTAAAAATCATATTTGAAAAAAAAAAAAAAAAAAAAGAAAACTACTTGATATTAATAAAAGAAATGTTGGCATGAAGTGAAATCTGTTCTTGCAATACTTATACAAATGTGATGATCAGCAACAGGCTCTGATTAGGCTGTTCCTAGTCAATTTATCAGTCCCCAATGAAGATTAATGGCCCTTTTAAAGCTATCTACCCTCTTGCCTATTATAGCCTCTTCCAATACACTGTTCTGTGCACCCACACATCTACTAAAATAGTAATTTTTCTTAATTTGTATGACATTAACATATGCATAAAATATGCTGAATACATAAATATTTTACTATGGGGTGACATCAATAAAAACTCAAAAAATATAAGTTATAAAATATTTTTAGTGTATAAATCTTTGTTTTGTATGTATGTCTTTAAGCATTTCATTTGACTTTCCCTTTGAGTTTATTTTCTACTATTGTATATAATATTCTAATCATGCCCAATAGCTTATTCACATTGTTAAATTTTATTACTTTTAAGTAAATTATGATCTAAAATTAGCTACACCAATGTGTAATTAATTTTTTTTTTGGATTTATGAAATTCTAAAGCTAATGATTCTATTTTAATTAAATGATTAATTCATAATAGAAAATGTATTAGAATAATATACTAATATTATTACACCATAACAATAAATTTATGTATGTATAATCAGTTTCATTTTCATTTCCTCCATTTTGTCCAATTTCTTTTGGTGTCCCGGACTTTTTACAAAAAAGTGGACAAAATAGCAACCCTGGTAAAATCAGGGTGTGAAAAAAATATTAAAAAAAAAAACTGAGTAATTGATGTTTGACAATTGCCTTGATACTTGAATCGAAATAGTTCTCTTTCAACTTGATGGAGAGAAGAAAATACTGTGTCATTTGCAGCCTGCTGCATGAGATATGTTTTTAGTTTCCAGGCCATGTAAAGCATTTGAAAAAGTAAGTTTTAATGGGAGTTTCATCATCGCTTTCTGCAACAAAATCAATATTCTTTGGTTGCCCTCTCGCCCATCAAAAATTTCGGATTTTTGCCAAAGAAAAGTCATTACTGGAAGAGAAAAGTCTTTTTTTTCTATTTCGGACAATATGGATATAAGATTTGGAAAACAATCCAATATTTTCTAACTCAAATTAACAAAAATTTTTTTTTCGGCTTTTAAAATAATTCGTTAAGTCAAGGTTTATTGTTCAGTCAAGAGGGGTTTTTGTCTTCATTTTAGTCGGGGATAGAGAAAAATTCGTTAAATAGAGGTTGGTTAAATCAGAGTTCGACTGTATTATCTACTTAGAACATAAATTTTCTTTCTATCGAGCTTTTAGAACAGGGTTCTTCTCTTTTCCACCTGCCATAGATAGATGTGCTGACACCAGATGTTATGCTTTGTTCTGGGCTCTGAAAATATTAGCCCCCTTGAACTTTGTACGCAGGTCCTCCTTCATGTAGCGCATCATCATGTCCATTAAAACAAGAAATAAATAAGAATAAAAAGTGCACTGTTTAATAAGACATGTTAAAGAATTAAGTAGAAATATTCGTTTGTGGTATAGTGTCTCTTACCTCTGATACACAAGTATATGTTTATTTCACTTATTATTCAACTTCTTAATTTACGATAATGAATTCTAACTGTTTATTGTTCAGATTTTTATTTGGAATTTGAATTCCGAGAGTGGGATGCAGCTGGTAGGTGAAATAATTAAAGAAGGATTTAGCTGTGAGCTATGCAGCAGTGTTGAAGACGCTGTAAAGGAAGCTGATATAATTGTTACTGTAACAATGGCCACAAAACCTATTTTGCGGAAGGAATGGATCAAGGAGGGAGCTCATATTAATGGTATGATTTGTTCATACCAACTTATTTATTTAAAAAAAAATCATTAATTAGGATGTTAAAAGTCTAAATTGAAGAGAAAGCTTAAAAGGTATAGAGTTCCAAAGCAATCATAAAATTATTGATTAATAATACTTGTCGAACATTATTCTCTTGAGCTGATTGCAGTTGAGTGGCTTCTAGCACTGATTTAAGTCAGTGACCTTAAAGAACGGGACAGGGTGAGTGAGCATAGCTGATCACACACTAATAAATCATATAAGGAAGATAGAACCAAATCACTGTTCTACACAAATTGAGAGGGAATTGCCATTGATCTGTCTAAACCTAAAAGGTCTATGGTGGCGATGGACCAAATAGATAGCTTCAATAGACTCTATAAATCTTCATTAGAATTAACTCCCAGACAACAGACCCCATTGCAATCTTACCAAAAAAAAAAAAAAAAAAGCCATAAAAATCCTCATCAGAGTAAGGGGAACAATCCCTAAATAGTCCCATTGGAATGAGAACAGTAGTCCTAAAACTCATTAGAAAAAAAAACATTTCTTAAAATTATGTATTAGAATAAGGACATCAGTTTGAAAAGGGTTACAGTTTTCAAGTAAAGTCAACAGTCCTTCTGAAAATATCTATCTGGATAAGGAAAACAGTTCCAAAGACCAATTAAGGATGAGAAATAAATTCAGAATGGAACAATAGGCTTAATAAAAAGTCTCTTTTGAAAGAGTTCAATTTTCGCAAATGTTTCCATTAGAATAACATCAGTTCCTTTAATATTAACATCAGCATCAACCATTCCGAAATTACATTAATGGCAAATCTAAAAGTCCGGATTACATTAAATGCAACAGTAAAAGTCTCCATTAATGCAACTAAAATCTTAGCTTATAATTTCTACAGGCAGTGTAAATAAAAAAAAAAAAAAAAAGAAGATAAATAGCAAAAAAAAAAAAAAAAAAAAATCAAATGAGGAAATTTTTAAATTCCTCCATTACAGGAAAAGACTCAAAGCGTCAAAGCTAAAGCAAAACTTTTATTTGTTCACTATCGAGCAAACAGTGGTAACAGATTGGCTATTTCTTTTCAATGATTTTTTTCATGCTCATTATATTAGCTCGTGTAAAGGAGAAAATTTCCAGTTTAGAATTGATTTTCCCATACATTAAAGTCCCCATTAAAAACATAAAGATGTTTTCTTATAACATTTTTCTTGGTTAAATTATACATTTTAGTTTCCGAAATTAAGGAAGAAAATCCTCTCAGAGGGTATTTTTCATGAAATTTCCAATGAAACAAAATTGAGACTATACTATCATTTGTGAAATACACAGCCAGCTCAGTCATTTCCAGCCGAGGACTGCAGTTTCGTGCTTATTAGCACTCATCAGCCCAGCATAGGAAAGTGACTGAGCTGGAGATGGAAAACCTCAAAGGAAACCAATTTTCCATCTCCAGCTCAGTCAGGAAGTAACTTTCCTATGCCGGGCTGTTGAGTGCTAATAAGAACGAAACTGCAGTCCTCTGCTAGAAATGCTGAGCTGGCGGTGTATTTCACGTATTTTTGCTTTAGCCTTGGCTAATGGGCAGTAATTTACTGAAAATACTATCATTATTTCGGGTATAAGTAGTTATTTCACACCAGTTATGGACTCTAAAATCAAAAGTTGAACGCTTTACTACTTTTTTAGCATTTGAAAACCTTCCTACAACCCTTCCCGAGTGGATGCAGAAGCTCACTACAAAATTTGGCCAAAATACAACGTAAAATGTGGATTTATATGCTGCTGTGGGTAGGTAAAGGGAAGTAACTGCAAATTTTTCATTCTTTTGCATTTTTGTCACCTATTGTATGTTTAATTTATTGTACAATCTTGCTTATTTGGTTTCCGTAAAGAAAAAACCTCTAATTCCAAAACTGCTGTTTACCTGCACACAGCAGTATAGGGAACATATGTATGCACATATTGTTGTCTCAGAGCAACAATAGGATGGACATCTTAATGCTGTTTTCAGGCTTAGTTGTCTTACTCTTGCTCTGAGGCGACAATTTTATTATTCCCTATTTTATTTATAGATGAGGGTTTTGAAATTCAAATAAGCAATTTCTATTTTCACTAATTTAATCTAAATATTCTCAGCTGTAGGAGCCCCAGTTCCTGAATGGCAGGAACTTGAAAAAGATTTGATGTTATCATCTGTTGTATATGTTGATAGCAAAGAGGGTGCTTTGACAGAATCTGGTGATATTATTCAATCAGGTGTGAGTATTTTCTCTATTTTGTATAATTCTTAATAAAAGTTATGAAAGAATTAGGCTCTTGCTTAAATGCTCTTTTCATATATTTTTATTCTTCAAGTAGTTATGTGTGGGATTTTTCTACTTTTATTCAGATGACTTATTTCACACGTTTGATTAACAGCATACTTAAGAGTGAAATGCAACCCCAAGGTTCCACAGTAAAATAGTTACCTAAGATGGGTACACAGAAAAGGAGGATCCAGTTCCTGGTTTTGAAGGGGGTTATTTTCAAAATATGGACCCTATAAATCAGAAGAAAAAGCATAAGTGTCATATTCAGGCATAGGAAATAGGAGAACTAAGGCTCTTCTCTAGTAATTTCTTGAAGTCCCCAAAACAGTTTCAAGCTGTCTTAGGCCACATGAAAGTGGAGGCAGGGGCATGCACTGGGTGGGGGGTGGGGACATTTGTTGGCCCATTCCCAAGATTTTGAAAACGAGGAATGAAATGTAAGCAGGGACATAGAAATAAATAATACAGAGAGGGGGGAGGGCGTAAATGTCATTTGTGATGGGCACCAGAATTTCTGCGCACGCCCTGGGTGGCTGGTTTGATTTGGTTTTTGCACAAGAGCCTTAGTAGGCTATACTGAACCGTCCGCGGGGTGGAAGACAGTGGTGCACACAAGGGGAGGGTCCAGGGGGTCCGGACCTCTTCCATGGCCGTTGATTTTTTTAATTGAATATTATCCTGTTTATGTAGCACCTAAAATATTTCCAAGAAAAGTAATAATAATTACAGATTTAATAACTGAAAAATTGTAATTTATTTTATCTCTATCTCCCCAACAAATTCGAACTGTATGTAAAAATAAATTCTTAAGTGATGATTTTGTTTCGCTCTTTTTATTTTTAACTATCAGAAAAGTAAATACATTCATTCTTGTGCTTTTTGGTACTTTAATTACTGCTGTGTTGTTGTGAGATTGTATTAAGTATTCTAGAACTATTTCTTCGAAAATTTTGGTGTCTGCTATAGTTAATACGTAATTAACACTTATCAATAAAGTAATGCTACTACAGAGTTTGTGATTAAATTTCAATATTTGATTTATATTGTTGCTTGATATTGTCAAAACCAGTGGCGGCCCTAGATTTTGCATGGCCCTGGGCGAAGACTTTTTGTGGTGCCCCCCAATTAAAAATATTAATTATTTTATTGACTATAGGGTTGCCCATCGCAAGAGTAATGTCACCCCCCCCCTCTTCCCTACAAGCGAGACCCCTCAAAAAAGTGAGAAAATATCCCAAGGATAATTGCCTTTAAAGATTTCAATGCCTCAATGTCAATTAGGCTTTCATCCTGGTGTACATCCCTGTTAATTTATAAATAAAAAGAATAAATATTGATAGTTTAATCCTAACTATACCTGATAAAAATTAACTAAACATTTTTTTTTTCTCTATATAATCCCCACATGTATACATTTTGTCATTGACCTTAGAGGGAGGGGAGTTTCAGGAGAGTGATTCAAGGACCATCTTAAATGCGATGTAGAATATCCTTAGTTTGAGTGGGTTCAGGGGTTTCTCCCCCCAGGAAAATTTTTGAAAAATAGATACAAAATGCTGTGTTTTGAGACATTATAAGGCATAATTCAAACTATAAAATATCAGGGAAAAAAATTGGCAAAGGAAAAAAAAAAAAACTTTTTATAAGTTTCACACTCTTTTTGCAAATGAAGAAAATAAAATGATTTAATTTTGATCACCTCCTCAAGCCAAAAAAAAAAAAATCCCTAGTAAAAAAAATGCAACAAACTCATAAAAGAAACTGTGGAGATTTTGAAGATAGGTAATGAGAGAGTAACATCCCTGTCATTCAAATCATTTATAGTTTACACTAGATAAGGAATTAAGGGTACTACATAAACAGGAAGTAGATTCAAAGACTTATTTAATTTTTTTTAAGGACTGTAGAACAATTAAACATATTTAAAGCATTTCATTTGCACTTTCCAGTCTCAAACTTGATTGTATCATTTTACCGAATTTTTTAAAACTTGTAAGAAACTGCTGTTTTAAGTTTTTTTTTTTTCAAATACTGTAGATTTTTCCTTACAACAATATTTTTTCGAACACAAGTAGTGTGAAAACAGAAAAAGAATAGAGGCAGAACAATATTTCTTTCTTGTGCTAAACGGATTAACAGTATGCAGTAGAAGTAAGAAAAAAAAAAAAAAAAAAACAATATCAAAAGAACTTTCAAAAATCCAAAATACTGGATTTGGGATCAAATAATTAACAAGATATGAAACATGTGAATCACAAAAAAATATCTCAAGCTATATGTTACAGAAACATGAGAACCATGATTTATACATTTCTGATGCAAGGAGCTGAATTTGGCACAGTTTGATCTTCTCCCCTTCCCCTCATGTTTGTTAGAAATTTTAAAATTCAAGGTTTGTAACTACATTTTCCAAATGTTCAAGGTTTTCAAGTACTTGAAAATGAGAAGTTTTTTTTTTTTTTCAGCCTTTTTTTTTTTTTTTTGGGAAAGAATCCTGTATTTTTTCAGGAGTTGGAGGCCCCCAACAAAGCTGGGTCTCTAAGCTATAACTTGTTTAGCTTATAGCTAAGTCCAGGCCTGCTAACAATAATACGTTAATTTAGAGACAACTGGTGCAGAAGGGTAGAACGTCAGGAGGAAGAATGGGACAGCTGCATTAAAAAGCCGAAGTAAAATGAGAAAAATTAATCTCCAGCTAGTTCAGTAGTGGAAGCAGCTTCAGACTCTCGTTTGACTCTACTCTGCATCTGCAACTTCTACTGGACAAGATAGAAATAATTTTCCACGCTTTATTTTGGCGTATAAATGCAGCTGTCCCACTTCTCCCACAGTCTAATTCTTTCCGACTCACCCCTGATTTATTGTAATTATTAATACGTAAGTAAATAAACTTTTGAGGGGGAAAAAAACAGAAAATAATAAAAAGTAACCACAAAATTAACTTAAAAACAGCATATAAAATGTTACTATAACTCAATAAGAAAAACGTGACCACCTAAAAATCTCCCAGATGCGGTCACATTTTTCGCAGACTGTTGCCCATCCTCCGGAGCAGAGGTTGAGAATCCCTGTTTTAGAAGAGATCTAACTCAAATTTCAAGGCAAAAACAAAAATATTCCCCCGAAAACATTATCTGGAAATAATCTTCAGGGCCAGCGAGAGGCCGTCTCAGCTTATGGCCAGAAACTTTGTGCCTGACCCTTGGGGTGCGCAGGTGCACATTGAAGCAGTGTTAGTGCATGAATTAAGGGGGCCTGTCGGCTCTCGACAGACCCAGTTCATCCTTGTTTCGCTTTTAAAATGGGGCTACACTTTCAACTAGATGAAACTTGTTCTAAAAAGACATTAAAAAAAAGTTTTTAAATACAAGTTAGTCTGGGGTCCTCTAACTGCGGGGCCCTGGTCAAAACTGTTTTTTTAAAGAATGGACAAGGCTTTAAACAAGGCCTATACTTTCTCCTAGAAAGTATAGGGAAGTACAAGCATTGCTACATCTCTCCACACATACTCAGAGAGTTATTGCAAGTATAATAGGTGTTTTTAGGTCAATAGTTGGATATATCAAAATTAAAATTGCCCAAAACATGCCACTGGAAGCAAATTACTTCCTTCAAAAATTGCAAGAGTGTAGTCCGTCTCATGAATGAATAGGGCATTGAAGTTTCCATCAGGACTGTCCGGAGGCAATTGGTCGAAGGGTAAAAAAAAAAAAACAGCCCCGTACCAAGGCTGAGAAAAAACTTATACAGTGGGCAAAACAACCAAAAAAAAAAATGACTGTTCAGGACTGGAAGCGCGTAAGTACTATTTGTAAGTAGTGCTATTGACAAATAATGTTATTATTTTGATTAGTTTAATATTTTATAGGCATGCTTCTCCGACGACTCCTTTTTTAGCTTTTTGATCGAAAAAAGTGCCTTTGACTAATGCCTCCCAGGTAATGTGCGACTCCAACTGGGGGAGCTATTTCATCAAGAATGTTTTTTAAAATGTTAAATAGCCTTAAAAGCACATATTCCTGATTATACAGCCGGTTAAAGAGCAGTGATGCGTTTTCTGTCATATTTTTCAATTCGATCTGCTTTGAGTGACTCATTTTTTTGGTCAATTTTAAGCTTTTGATGCGTGCAACTACTGAATTAGAAACACCTGTTAAATGTGCAATAGCTTTTTAGAAATGTAAGGAGGGGAGTAGTAATATTTTTATTTCCTTACATTTTCTCGGGGACATGTCTGTCTGAAGCCTTGCCCATTCTTAAAAAAAGCTTTGACAATACCAAAAAATAATAAAAAACAAATACTGAAAATTAATCGCAAAAAGTAGCAACATTGCTTTATTAATAATTGTTACTTACTTATTAACTATAGCAAACACCAAAACTTTCAAAGAAATAATTCTAGAATACTTTATATAACCTCATGACAAAAGCATTTTCTCACTAGATTAAAACTGGAATAACCTCAAATATTTGTAAACTGATGCAGTCTGGTACTGTTTCCACTTCTGGAAAACAATAGTAATGATACCAGCCCCTATGCAGAGTTATAAAAAACATGGGTTGGGGTTTGTTTCTTAAAAAAAAAATGAGTGTAAACATGAAAATATGAGTAGTATCCATAATAATTTGATCACTCGCTGTAAATTTTAAAGATTTTTCTTTTGCCATAGTCAAACTTTAACCAATTCTCTTCATCTATTTTTAGGCCTCTATTTATGCTGAGATTGGAGAAGTAATTCTAGGTATAAAAGAAGCATATCCAAATAAAACAACAATTTTTAAATCATTAGGTAACCTATTTTTTTTTTTTTTTTTAGTGTTTAAAATGTTTTAGAAATTGATAATTTATTAAAATTATACATTTGTTTCAGGTATGGCAGTTGAAGATGTTGTAACTGCAGAAATTGTGTATGAAAAACACTCAAAAAATATCAGAGAAACCAAATAAATTATTTTTTTAGGTCTGGAACTGATATTTACTTTATTTTCTTATTATTTTGCTCACATTAAACAAAGTCTTCTGAAAATAATGTTACAAGTTGATAGACAAGCATTAAAAACTAGAAAGTTGTCCGTCAAGGTATGATGGATGAAAATTGCTTCCTCTTCCACATTTGAACAAAGCAATTGCCTGTTCTGTAATGTTTTGATATTTTAACCCCAACCTCCAGTAGGTAGCATTCATTATTGACCATTTTTTAGTTTCTTCATTCCCCTGAAATAAGTCTTACCAGTAAAACAGTTAAGTTACTGGATCGAGTTCAGCCTTGTCACAATAAAGCCTTTCCCTGCATGTTAAACATTACCAAAACATATCAAATTATCATAATATGGTGCGAGTTTCATTGTTGAAACACGTGGGTTCCTGGATCATTTATATGAGGATTCCCGTAAGTCTTGATTCTATATCTGTTTTTCCAAAAATTAATGAAATTAGAATATCAATAGCAATTTTTTAATAAATATGGGGTGTGGGGCAAAGTTTTCAAAACAGTCCCAAAGATGCAGCTTTAAGTATTATGTTTGCTTAAAAAAGGGTCATAACCTCTTCTCTGGATTCATGGTGAGCCCACCCTTCAACTGATAGCTTAAAATTGCATATTTCAAGCCACAATGTCAAAAACTTCTAGAGAAGGCTTTCAAACACCCTTTCTCAAATATCACCTAACACTGTTTAAAAGTGTATTTTTAGGCTCTCTAATGCAAAAATTTTCCAGAAAAGAAAAAGCACCCAAAACCTTCTCCTTCAATATCTAAGATGTTTTCGAGGACAGCCCCCGAAAACAAACGACCGAAAAACTCGAAATATGTTTTAGCATTATCAAAGAAAGCCTAAAATGCGGGTAAAATGTTAATGTTTCACCTTTAACATGGAAATACTTGAGTACGTTGGATACTGAAAATTTCGATGCCCCAATGTGTCTCTGATACCAAAAGTATGTTTGACTTATAGATTTGTTAGAACACAGATTGAGTTTATTTACACAGGCCTGTATTTTGAACAATTTTCAAAATAGAAATCTAAAAATTTGCAGGATTACTTATTTTCTCACATGTGTCTCTCAATGCGAAATTTTTATTGAAATCAGAAAGGGTGAGGGTTAGAACGGGATTGATCTGATATGGAATTGCTCAAATTGAATATTTAGCTTCATACTAAGTCTTCATTTTTCGACGCTTGACCTTGTGAAAAGTCAAAATGAATAAATTATAGAATTAAACTCATCTTTGCATTTATGACATAAATCTAGAGTTGTTTCAGAAAAAAAGTACATAAATGTGAATAATTAAGAATACAGGGACGAAACTTATTCAGACATGAATTTGGAAAGTGAAACCTGCAAATTTAAATAAAACTCAAAAGCAATCAAGATGCTTTACAATTCGATACTACTATCTATTCTACCAATAAAATCTGACAGTTGAAAAGTTTGGAATAATCAATAGCGTAAGAAATAGTTTGACATTACTAGGTATAACAGAGAAGTAATGGTAATACAGAAAATATTTTAGGCATGATCAATTGCAAATTTAAAAATGTTTAAAGAGAAATAATGTTCAACAACATAACTTTATAAAAAACAATTTATTTTATATAATTACATTTTTATACTTTATGTATACCTACAAGGTAATGAAATTAAAAAAATCACTTAAGTACAGTGATTGCTTAAATGAAAACGATTTCATATTGAAACAAATGTGATTGAAAATCAATGATTTAAAATATCATTAAAATTATGCAGTACATAAATAATTGAAAACGCTGACTTGTCTTGATTGTTGATTGTGCAGCTACAATAAAAAAGAAACTTTGTAAAAATACTCAATAAGGAATAAACTTCAAAAAGAGGAATAAATAAATAATGATTCTGTTTAGAACATTAAACTGAAACAATTGTTATAAAATACAAAATATTAACAACCAGATTTTTGATAATTATTAAAATTAGCATTATAAAATCACAGCTAAACAAAACTTGTGAAGATACACAAAACAAACTGGAAGCAATTGAAAAATTATTCAAGAACTTGGAGACAACCAAGAACTCCAGAGAACAATCTTGATGACCAATGAGTAGGGCTGTTGGTACAGTTCTAATCTTAGTTGATTCTTTTTTGTTCCATTAAGGAACATGTTCTTCATTCTGTGATAGATGATGATAACCTAGAAATTGCACTGTATGTGTAGGAAGATCAAAATAATTGTGTCACACATATACTTAAGTGAAAAGTAATTTCAATGGTCTTGATGAGCAAAATACGTCTTCAATAATCCATGATATAATCTCAGCAAGAGCAACCCTACTTATGGGTCATCTTGGCAACGTGAGTGGAATTGTGCCTCTTCCGATGATGTCATTGTCCACTCTCCAGTCAATCAACTAGAAGATAATCAACAAGCGCCAAGGTAAGAGATAATAACTCTTTCCATAAGGCAGCACCAATAGGGAAGAATGGAGGTTTTTTTCAACTTGATTTTAGTAAAAATTTAATTATCACACTACATTTCACTTGGTAGCATTTCTCCTAAAGCCTGAAAAATGACACAAGAAAATATTAGTCTTTTGCAAAAAATTCTTTAAAAAAACATTTGCAATAAAAGATACACCGACACTCTAAAAGAGAAAAAATAGCAAATTAAAGTAAAAACAAAAATTGAGCTTTGCTATAACTAAATATAGTTATTTTTAAAACGTTGAAAGTCTCTTTTTCTCTTTTCATCATTCTCTTTTTTTTGTAGCAACCCAAATTATCTATCATACTGGGAAATTCGGGTTTCCTGGCATGTTGGTCAACCTTATTTATTCCCGGCATATCAGCTGTTGCGGGATAATGCGGTACATGGAACCTACTCATTTAGTGATTTAACATAGAAGACAGTAGGGAGGGAGGAGACACCAAGAACCATACTTGTTGCTGTATATTATTTTGCTGTATGGTTCTGCAAAGATTAGTTTTAGAAAAGTTTATTTTCTCCTCACCAAAAGTAACTACATCTTTTTTAATGTAATTTTTCTATCTCGTTCATGTTAACATAATTAATTTTAATGTTTTATACATCTAATAGTATAACATTTATAAAGAAGCAGTAAGGTTAAGCATAAAACACAGCATGCTCCCAACTAAAAATCCATTTTATTGATGTTGTGTTAAGAGATGGATGACACGGCCTAGGGAGGGAGATTCTATCTTTCCCTTTTTATAACTGAGACTAGATATGATTGATTATACTATTTTTTGATAAAACAGACACTACTGGAAAGTTGCACCACCAAGAATTGTTGGCAGGAGAGAAATATTTCTCATTTGATAGAGACCTATTATTATAGTATAAACTTTGATAAAATAGGTTTTATCAACACAGTAACCCCTCGTTATTTTGCTTGTCAGGAGACAATAAAAAAGCATGATAAATCTGAAAAAGTGATATAACCGAGCCATAAAAATTAAATATTCAATTAACGTACAAATAAATGACACATGTATCTCCCCCCCCCCCAAAAAAAAGTACTTTATCATCATAATAAACTGATTTTTTAAATGAAAACAAAAAACAAATCAGCATACCAATCTTTCTTTAAAAAATATATATATATGTAACATTTTTTTTGTACCTATACGCACATTATGTCACATTTATTATGTACAATTTATGCACATTTCTTGTGTAAGGGAGGGATGGGACATTTTTGTTGATATTTTAACTACTTTTAAAAACTAGTGTTGTAATAATTACCATCAGTTACATATTTTTTAAACACATAAAATGTATCAAGTTGTTGTTCTGAAATACTGTAATAATTACCATAGTTACATATAATAATAGTTACATATTTTTTTAACATGTAAAAATGTCAAGTTATTGTTCTAAAATTTAAAGTTGTATCAGTAGAAAATAATTTGTGAATCATTTTTTTGCAATAACTGTCTCAATTTCTCCAGACTTTTTCTTATCTTTTGCCTTTTAAAATTACCTTAAATAAAACAAGATATTGAAAAAGATTTAAAATTTCATTAAATTGAAAAATAATCTGCAAAATAAATTAAAAACTATTAAAATGTAAAAAAAAGCTGTCATTTAAACAAAACAATCCATAGAATGCATTAAGAGAGCTGGTTTAAATATAAAATATTAAATGTTCCATTAAAATGGCAAATAAAACAAGAGGTACAAATATGGTGGCAACATACATAATATTTTCTGTTTTCACCAAAGTAAATGAGTCGCAAAGCAGCAATGCAGTCTTATTCTACTCTTCCTGTAATTTCTATTAATTATGTGAACAAAAACTAATGCAGACTCATGCTTCTTTTTATGTTTATATGAGTTTGAAAGGAGAACTATTTCAGTTTTTCAAGCATAAGCAATTGCAAAGGCATACTTTGCATAGTGATCCTTAATGTTGAGATCGGATCAAACTGTATAAAGGGAATTAATTTTACAGAATAACTTTCTTGGGATGTTTGCTTATAACATTTTCAATCATCTGTCAAGTTAACCGCACTTTTTAAAACTAGTAAAGAGCACAAAGCGACAAATAAACCAAAATCAGATCCATGCTGGTGAAACATCACAGGCAACTTAATTAGTTAAATAAACGTCTAGTTCAGGTTGATGTTATTTGATGGACTATTCTGCACACAGGAAGAATTTCAATGACCAATGAGGCATTTTCGAAGCATAAAGATCTGACTGGTGCAAAGTTTACTACATCACAGAGAAGCTCACTTCCAACATCTCTTCAGAACAAAAAAGAGCTGTCTGTGTTTGAAACCTTGTGCATTATGTAATGAATTTGTTCTGAAGTGAGTAAGAATGTGGAAAATTTTATCTTAGCTGAGGAAGATGAAGTTAAAATGCAGAAGTGTTAGCCATTCTGTTGATGTTAATTGCTAGAGCTACCTTAGGGTAGAATTGTACGGGTGTCTTTTCCATATGCAGTCATGTCTTTGGATTATTTTGGGGAAAAAAAATAAAAAAATGCACTTCTCTTCAAAAACATTAGAAAATTCTCCATAGTAAAAGAATAGTTTTATAAATACCCCAAAATATTCAGCAAAGAAAGTTCGTATTTCAAAAGTGTCTATCATATTTATACATCTTTTGCTGTTATTGTAAAGATTAATATGCACTTATTGTCATAAAGTATTATACCTTTAAATTCCAGATCACCATTTTTCCATCCATTCCAGCAGTACATAATTTTGAAATACCTAATTTACTTCCAGAATATATTGTTAAACTGTTAATGGCATTTTGATGTATTGTATCTAATAAAGTATCTACATTGTTTTCTACTATGGCACGCTTATCCATGTCCCTGAACTTCCTCATGGCACTATAAAGAAATAAAAAACTCAATATGAAAAAAGGGATATTAACCAGAACACTGAATATTTTTCATAGGTAATGCATACTTATAAATTATACAAGTTTCCATGTGACAAGGAAACCTCTTCAGTGTGAAAACGTTTCAAGCTTTATGTATAACACACAGTTACAATGAAGCAAAATATTTTTACACTGAACAAGAGGTTTTTGTAACTGCTACAGGTTTTTGCAATTTGTATTATTGCAATATTGGTTTGTTAATAAATTGTTTCAATGCAAAGGTGCAGGTTTTTACCTTATACAAAGGATTTTCCACAAAAAGGGAAAGGGCTCATTTCATGCAGCAACATGGTTTGTAAAAAAATAAAAAGCAGCATATCTCCACTTTAATGCTTTTATAAAATATATATTGTTCACAAATTCTTAAATAAAGAAGCAAAGCACTTAAACTACCCTTGAAATAACTTTTGCATAACATAAAACTCAGAGGAATTTTCAAATTAAAGGTTAAGATCTTATGAGCTTACAATACAAATGATGGGACAGATAGAATAAAAGTTATTAGTTTTTCAAATATGATTTATTTAATGTATGCATTTTGGGCTTTTTTACAGTAAATATTTTATGAAACCATATAAACAAGTAACCATTAAACAAGTTAAAAAACACCTATGTAACAAGTGTTACATGGCTGCATTTAAAATTACTTGTACTTACCTAAAGCCATCAACTTCTCTTTTCTGTGATTTATCTAATTTAGTAACAAAAGTCAGCTTTCCAGCATCATATTTAAATAACATAGGACAGCAATCATGACCCTAAAAATAAAAACGTAATGCTTTTAGTTTGAATGCTGATATGTAAAGTATATCACATAGAAATTTATTTAAATGCTAATGCAAGGACAAAAACTCTTATGTAAAAAAACTTCAGTAATTTCAAGTCAATTTCAAGTGTACAACAGCAACTATCAATTTTTAAAACCCCTCTTTCTATCAAGTTATGATGCAAATGAAGCATTAATTGTGGATTTCTTAAGAGCTGATTAAGAATTACATAACTTAATACTAGTTTAGTGAGATGGAGATTAAAATGCTGTAGGGTCATCCAACACGTTTAAAGATGAAACTTTGGGAAAAAGGGGGAAATGTATCTTCAGTTTTATCAATTTTATCATTGGTCTAGAATTGATAATTTTCTGTCACTTCTATTGGTTTTCTAATGGATGCAAGATTCACACTAGGGAAAAAAGTAAGGTGAGATTTCCCACCTTAACAAATATTTTAAGTGGGAGTTTTTACAGTTGAAGTGGGATTTTTTTTTTTTTTTTTTGCATTTTAGATTATTGTTTTAACATCTTAATATATAAAAATCTTCTGTGCGGACATTTGTCACCATAAGGCTTTTAAACGGCTGGACCGATTTTGATCAAATTTTTTGTGTGTAATTAAGTTGTGGCAAGCATGGTTTCGAAGTACAATGGATCGAATCGAAAACATTTTTGTTAATTAATTAATTTAAATATTGGACGGTTATATCACCCAAATGATTAACATTTATTTTAACCCATTGTTGAGCGAGAATTGAAATAAATATTTAACCTGTTGTCAAAGGACAATAAGAAAGCCAGCTCTGCTTTTTGTAATGAAATTTCCTACTATGACAGCAGTGTCATGTCAATTGAGAATAGATAAAATGTAGAGAGAGAGAGTGAAGCCTTCATTTCTTGAAAGCAATGAAAAAGCAGTGATATATTTTAAAGTAAAGTACTCAAAGAAATTGGATTTCTTTCACAAGGTTCATGCAAAACGCATATTTTTTGTAGTAGTTAAACCATGTGACCGGGTCGGTACTTTAGATTTTCCTAACCAAATGATCGGATAGTACCGTACATAACATTTGTTTCTCAGTTAAAATCCATCTGAGTTTTGACACCAATGGCAACAATACTTTAAGAATTATCAAACTAATCAGTACATCAAAAGAAAAGATGGTGGAATTTGAAAAGTAAACAAATTTTATTTTCATCCAGATTAATTACAACAGGGTTGTTTTGTATACACAAGATCAGTGCAGTGGAAGATTTCTTATCTTTGATGGAAAGAACAAATTAAGCACATATATGAAGTTTTCACTCAAAAGATGAGACCGCTAATCGGTCGGAGTTCGTTTTGCTCACTGATTGGCTGGATTACAGGAACGTTGTGGCTTGGCGACCGCGGCCATAACAATACAGTTGCGTGATTATTTTTTTTACTACTGTTAATGTAATTTATTGTATTTTTTTTTCATTTGGTGAAATATTTTAAATTGCAAAGAATTGTTTTTGGTTTTTAAAGAGAGTTTAGTCATTTTAATTAAAGAACGTGTTTATTTTACATCAGGAGAGGGGGGGGGGGTGATTTTCACTTATTCAGGTAACTTTTTTTACATTTATCATTTTTTAAACGATATCCATTCGATTGTTTTATTCTTTTTCATATGAGGGACGTTGCAGCAGGATTTCCCACTTTTTTTAGATGGGTAGTTATTTTTTTATACTTAATATCTGAGGATTTTTATCCTTTGAGTATGGCTAAAGGAACAAACCATACAAGCTCTGAAGATCTTTCAAGTACATGAGAAAAAATAGTTGATAAAACAACTGCTCAGGCACTAGATAAATCAAGTTGTAATAAATATACGCATTCTGACACCAAGCACACAGCTTAAAACATTTTCTATTTACTTAATTTTTTCAACTTTTCAATTTACAAAGTTTGAACAGAACAACGTCTGTCTGGTCCTCTAGTTTTAGATAAATGTTTTTTTTGAGCATAATATATGCACATTATATAGCACAAAACTTATTTAATGAGCAAAATGTTAACAACAGAAATAGTTTTATGATAGCAAGTTTTTGTCCTGATAAATATGAAAATATCTTTCAATGTACGTTAAATAGGCAATATTCTTCTTTTAAGCAATTATTTGCTAAATAGTGTGCGAATAATGCACTTATCATTGCCCCTAACAGTGATGGATACAAAGGGGGGGGGGGGGTCATGACCCCCCCCCCCCCCAAAAAAAAAAAAAAAAAACTCGGAATGTATTTGAACATTTGCTTGAAAAAATAAAAAACTTGATGGAAACCACATGAAAAAGAATTTTTTAAATTCTTTTTCATAAATCATTTTTTTAAAATATTTTTAGGCCATTACATGAAGTGGATACAAGGGGATGGGGTTTATGTGGGTCCCGACACCCCCCTCGGGATCTGCAAAATTTCTTTGTACAGTCAGATCCCGCTACAATGCGATCCGACTTACGTCAATTGGCTATAGCTCGAGTTTTTCCTGAGTAATGATTTTTTTTTTAAATTGCGGATACCTTCTTTATGGAGATAGATATCAGTACATGAAATATAAGAAAGAGCAGAGATCATCGTAAGAAGCAATTATCTTAATGTTTATTTTAGTATAATTAATGTGCAATAACTTTTTAGTTACGTCAGTTAATGTTTATCCTAAACAACCCTTCATTTCAGACCCAGATCTATAACTATCAGGTTCCGCTACAAATATCAATAAGCCCTTTATGTTTTTTAAATTCTTATCTAAGATGCCCGTATTATTCAAAGTCGCTATGTAAATTTGAACAGGGTTAAAGCTTTTTTCAGCACGAATTCAAAGTTCACTGTTAGAACGGGAAATATCATACTATCCCTTTACGGTTTTTACAAGGTGAATCCCAGAGGTCAAACCAAGTGATTTACTTTAATTTTTATTATTTTAATTAAATGTAACTTAAGTTTAAGAAAATTGCCCTTATGTGAGACTACATAATCTATGGTTGCCGAGAATGGTTGCTATTCGTTTCCGAGAATTTATGACTGACAACACATTCTAAAACCTAAAAATTAAAAAAAAAAAAAAATAAAAATAAATAAATAAATAAAAGCTTTAAAAATGGTTATTTTAATAATTTTTGTATGCAATTTTGAATTTTTCACGGGGGAGGGGGGTAGGACAGACAGACTTTCTCATAGCTTTTGAAAAATTCAGTCTTCAAAATAATTTTACTTGAGTCCACTCTCACCCCTGGCCATGACCCCCCTCTAAAATGAAATCCTGTATCTGCCCCTGGCCCCTAAATGTATCTCAATGCTTCAAAAAAATTTTTGCCAGTCATTCCATTCATACTGGCTGTCTACCTTTTAGTAGATTTGAAAAAGAGAAAAATTTGAGACTACAAATTTCGCTATCTTTTAAACATACACAAAATCAGCAGGGCCTCTAATGGGGTTTTTTCCTCCAGTCAAAAGAACTACTTTTAGTCATTGAAATGGATAGAATGAGCAAAAAAAAAGATAACATGGACCCAGAAAATACTTTAATTTTCCCAACATTTTTTAAAATTTAATTTTTTAAAATGTCCAATTTTTACAACAAAGCGTGGTCTATATGACGTCACAAATGATGCACTTTGCCGCATCTTTCTACAACGTTTCCACGTTATGATAATCAAGCAGTGAATTAAAATTGCGCTCTACGCTTGCCATCAACCATATTGTTGCCAATACACGTGAGTAAAGATGCAAATTAAATATTTTGTTCTGTGAATGGCAACATTGAATGGCATTTCATCATTTGTGATGTCACACAGAAGAGTAAACAATAAAAGCGCACCCATTTAAGTAATTTTTTAAAAATATTAAACTTACATAAATTATTTAAAAAATGGTCAGATCCTATGTTATTAAGCATGCACTTTCAGAAAAAAATACTTTTAAAATTTTGGAAATGACCCCATTGCCAACTGGATTTCTATGCCACTGAGCGCCACGGGTCCCTTTAGTAGTACAGTGCCCCCCACCCCCTCTGCAATGCGGAGTCTACATAGATGCGAGTCTGAATCAAACAAAATTTGGTACATTTATGCACAAAAGCACAACAAAAACCCGTAGCATATTTCCGGCATTAACACAAGAGAAAATACTTGAAATCCAGTGTATAACCTAAACACAATCACGGCTGAATGGCCTAAATACATTCTAGTGAAATGAGATCAGATTAATTTACAATTTCATGTTCAATGATATTAAGTTTTGGAAAATTAAGTTTCTATGAAAATACCAAAATTTTCATATTTTCAAAGATGAAAATACCAGAAATCCAGTAAAATACAGGATCATAATCATCACCGATTACATTCAGATATCTTGCAAAATTGTTTTGTTAATTTATAAATAGTTTCAGGTTACATACACTTCTGAACAATAATTCTTAAATACTTTACTTACTGCAACAACAATACCAGAATTAGAAGCCCAGGCACAAGTGAGATAGGGCAGGAACTGTGTTTTGACAGTTATTAAACTAAAAAGAAATGCCACAAATTAGACAGTCTTTTAACATTTTCCAAGAAAAGATGATTGACATGCAAGGCATAAAAAGTCAAAGCATTTTCTTATAGTTAGGAAAAGTAAAAGTACCAGTTTGAAAAAAAAAATCTAGATCTAAATGCATAATTACCATAATAAATTCAAGAAAACACATGCATTAGAACATAAACATACTTTGAGATTTCAATTCCTTTGCATCCAACAGCTAGTAGTATTTAAAATTATTTCGCTTTTGAAGTTTATTCATTTTCTTCTTTGATTTTGGTTATTACTAAACTACTGGTAGTTCTTAATGCATCTTTTAAATTTAGATTATTTATGAGAATATTTAAAAAATAAAATAAAGACAAATACCAACATATAAAAAAGAAAAGAAAATAAATTTAAAATAATTAATAGTTAATTATGACAAAAATCAAGGTAAAAATGCATAAATAAATAATAAAATGAGAAGATTTAAGGTAACATATTTTACGGTAACAGCGATTTGCTACCATCTTTCAAAACAAAATTTCATGAGCAAAAGGCACAGAACTAAATTTGCACATCTTGAAATGAATATACAGTAGACCCTCATTTTACATGGGAATATGTTCCGCACAATTGCCATGCAAATCAAAATTACATAAATTAAGACAAAATAGTAGTGCTATAATAGGGGTTACTTTCCACTGTTTAAAAAAAAATCACTCTAGTGATAGATAAATATATAATAAATTTAGTGTTTAATTATTCTGATAAATATGCCTGATGTGTATTAAAATGTGAATGAACTTTTTGTTTATAGAAATAAATTACGATAGTCTGTTGGTAGTCATTTTTCTCTGAAGTTCTCTGTAGGGCATTTCAGTATCCATGATTTCTTGTGTCACTTTCATAATAGACTCTTCCTTCAGTAACAAATCAGAAAGATCATTTGCGATTTATGTTTGCTATTGTCAAGAAATAGCTCAAAACGTTTAAACATAAAAGTTTTTGGTTGTGTCCTCATTGGTTTCGTCCTTCTTTGTCACTTCCAAAAGCTCTTCTTCAACGAGCTTTGAATTGCTCGAGTTTTAATTTTAATAACTTTACTTCTGGAAGAAAGATTACCAAAAAACCAATCACAAAAAAATGTCTCCAGTGACGTAAGCTCACTTAGTAACACGTTAAATGCAGTTCATTGCATGTTATCTGCAATCTCAAGAGTTTAGATTTTCAGGAAGGGAAACTTTTTTCCACTTCTACGTAAAATCAAATGAGGGTCTATTGTAGTAAAATCACCCTGTTGGTATACATATCGACGAACTTTACTTTAATAATTTTATCCACATTTTTGAATGGTTGTTTCATTAGTATTTTACTTACATTTTGCAGATTTAATTGGATTTTATTTATACTTAAAAACTATATCTTATTAATACATTTTATTTACATTTACTTAAGTAAAAGAAAAATTTACACAAGAGAAATATTAGACATACAACTAAATGCTTCAAAAACTCAATGTAAAGGAACTTTAAAAGATATTCACCTCATATTATTCTCTGCATCACACACTGATATCGTGCTATCGTGACTAACCCAAGCCAGCTTGGATCCATCAGCAGAGAAACTAACACAATGCACCCATCCATCTAGGAAAACTTTTTTTTTTAAATTTTGTAAATGTTAAAAATATGGTGAAATTAAAAAAAAATAACATTTTAATACCACACTAACTTTTCAAATCAAAACAGATCTTTATTTGACAGACTTTCTGAAGCTATTTTGTCAAGCAACTATTAGTTTTAACTTTTATTTGAGTTGTACAAACTTCTTTTTAGTTCTGATTAATGCTAAGTAAAAGAGTTCTGATATGGCAGTGTTTGCAGTCTCAGATATTAAGTGCCCTATCATGGGTGTCTTCTTTCCATATTGAAGACGAAATTCAGAGTAATTATTTGCGTAAAATTATGCACTTTTTAGGGCTCTTAAAAAACAAAAATCAATATTCAGCACTTCTTACCGACTCTATGAACCCTGGTAAGTAATAACTAAAAATTACTTATTCTGTAAATTAGAATAGCCGGGTAAATGGGCACAGTAATCTAGATTCTTTTAGGATACAAAAAGTAGAAAAGAAAGATAACAATTATCAATTTGGCCTATTAGTTTTTAGTGATGTTTAATTTTTAAGCAGAATAAAAATGTTATTAAAAAATTAATGTGAGAAATACAATTGAAAGCAAGAACATCACATATTTTAAGGCATTTGTAGATGAGAGAAAAAAATATTCAATCTTAACAGTTACACAGCTGCTCTGGATCAAATTACTTCAGAACAAGTTTTTTCAACAATGAACTTGATAAAATCAAAGCTCAGATCCAGAATAACTACTTAACATCTGAATCACCTCATGAACTTAGTGTAAATGGTCATACAATATTTTAGCTAAGTACGTCAGGGCTTCACCAAAAGAAGTACAGGAGCTCTCTAGTCCTCAAAACTAATTTTAATGTCGTTAACAGCCTAAATTATGCTTAATATAAAAAAAATTCACATTAAAATTAAAATAAGCGCAGGAGTCCAGAGCTCCCATGCTAATTAAACTCTGATTAGAGTGCGAGAAATGGGTAGAAGAAATGCAGTATCAGTTTTTCATTAAGTACTTAATTAGTATTTGAATTTTTAATCACTTTAACACCATATTGCAATTTTTTTTGCATTAGCTACGTTGCTCGACAAGATTCTAAATTCATTGCTGGCTTAAGCCAGGTTAAAGGCTGGGCATCACTGCACTAATTTGTTGATTTGGTACAGAACAAAACAGTAAATAATTCCTTAATAAGTTTCCTCCAAAGCATTAGTTGCTTCAAATTGTTTAGAAAATCATTATTAAACAAACACTATCATCCGTATACAGGAATATTTCTGACAAGCTAGTGTTCAGGATCTAGAAAAACTGTCGGTAAACAACGATTGTCGTTAACAGAATCAACTGCACATTACATAAAAATCATAACATTTCGTAGATTTTGCAGGATTTAAATGAGGATATTGTTTAGTTATATGTACATACCGTTTTTTATGAATAAAAACTTGATAAATAAATTATTAAAAATATTAAAGAAAAAGTTTGGTATGACAAGAGTAAAACACATTATCAAAAATAAAACTAATTTGAAAAATAACAGATTTGATTAAGAAATCACGAGTATTCAAAAATCTGTACAAAATAACATTTATAATTTTATCCACTGAAGAAATATCAACAAATAATATTACAGTAACGTTGAATAAATGGAAAGTTTAAAGAAATAATGTAAAAAAAGAACAAATATTTAAAAAATTCATAAGCTATACTTCTTAACACTCACTGTTTGGAAAATCAGCCATCATGTGTCCTAAAGACATTTTGCTTCCCCAAACAGTTGCTTCAGGCCTATCATCAATTTCTTTAATGTATGCAGAAAACACTCTAAAATATATTTGACATTGTTTAATCTGTTAAATATTAACACAAAATAATCGTAATAGTTTAGTGCAGGAAATGTATCTTAATTTGTAGTAAATTCATATGTTTGTATTTAGCCGACTCTGAACTAAACATTTCCTAAACGGAAATAACCAACTTTTATCACACAAAGTTAGAGCTTTAATCCAAGAAACTAGATAAAATGTTGGTTTTTTCCTTTAACTTATCTGCACAAAGGTATTTAGGTATTTATTTCTTAAACATTTCTTGATCGGTTCGGTAAATGCTAGGGGAGGATAGAGATTTTATTAAGAGCATACTTCAAACTACAGGCGCATCATCAATAACTAATGTTTCAAAACATCAACGGTATTGATATATCAACCAAAAACATTGATGCTTTAAAATATATTGATCTTCAAAAAATATATTATGCACATTTTTGAATGAATTACAGACTTACATACATAGTGGCCGCATTTAAGAGATGTTTTGAAGTTGATGAAGTAAATTTATTTGGCATTGCCTGAATGAATTGAACTGTAACAAAGATTACAGAAGCCTATTTTTTACTCCTATAATCCTCCCAATAGTTTCAAATTTTTTGCAATGTACACTATCCCATTTTGATGAAATAAAAACTAACTACATAAAGAGTAAATAAAAATGATAAATAAAAGAAATACTCTTTCTTAGACAAAACCTGTATCGTGCTTTAGACATGAAATCAAAGTTATTTGCTTAAGTTAGGTATTGTTTATGAGGACAGCATGTAAACAAAAATGTTTCAACCATGGGTGCAAGTTTGGTGATGTGTTCAAGACGGAAAATATTTTCAGCTCTCTCCCCCCCCCCCTGCACGCGGGCTTAAGGAAATTTTTGTATGTATAAATGTTGCAGATTTTAACAATGCCAGTTTTGGAATCTGTTTGATTTAAATTTTAAGCCTTAAAATTGTAATATTTAAGTGTTTTGACATCATAATTCCAAAAAATGTAAAATGCGGCAATAAGGGGGGGGGGGGTCTGGGGGCTCTCCCCCAGAAATTTTTTCAAATTGAAGTCCAAAAAACGCTGTGGTAGGCCATTTTGGTATTGCTCAGGGAAAGGAGGGGTTCAGGGACTCTTACATCAATTATTTCAAACTGATAGTCCCAAAATCACAATATTGGGCAACCTTCAAAAAATATTAAAGAAAGAGGGGGGGAGGAGACGCTATGGGCTTTTCTGAAATCGAAGATTTAAAAACGAAATTGTAATTTAAATTTCATAACGTTTATACGCTTTTTGAATGCACTATTGAAGGGATGGATTTCAGGAACCCTTCTTGGGCAATATTTCGAAATTGAAGTTTCAAAAACGCAATTTTAGACGATGTTGGATAATGTAAGGGGTAAAAGCGTTTGCAGTACCCCACTATTAGTTTTTTGCCGATCCTAAACATTTTTGTTGTGGCAACAAAATCGCTTAGGACATAAGATTTTCACTCTTGCAACATAAATCAGTTCTGATTCAAAAGTCTACCCAAGGTAGCGCCAACAAACTAGAAAAGAAGGAAAGGTGGGGGAAGGGTAAGGCCGACTAATGATAATGAACTGTCACCATTCCCCCACAGTCTTCATTTGAAAAAGAATTCTTTTATAAGATAGCAGGTGGTGAAATTAGTAATAAAAAATCGCTTCAGTGAAGTAGATATATTTTTTAAATAAGGTACCCTTTCCAACATTCATTAATTAAAAAAAGAAATAGGGGAACTGAATCCTAACTCCAGGCAGGGTTCCTGAATCGCATCCCTCTTAAGGCAGTCAAATATAGCCTAAAGTGGCGATTTAAATATTTCAGCATCAAAGAATTTTCAGAAGAGAACTCCCGAACCCCTTCCTCTGAGTTCACCACAAATGTCCTAAATTTCAATTTTTAAGGCTTCACTTTCTAAATTGTTTTGTAGGAATAGCACCCCTCTTACCTATAAACATGACTTATGACCGCCTAAAAATTTTAATACTTTAATTTTGGAAACTTTGTGAAAAAATCTTCCTACACCCTTCCCCCTTAAGTCATCCAAAGATAGCCCAAAACAAAGCTCTTAAAATTTCAGAAACTAAAATGTTACGGGCTGGGGGTGCGGAATACCCCCCCCCCTCTTGTGTTTACTAAACGCAGTGTAAGTTTTTATTTAAGATTTATTTTTCTATTGAGAGAGCAACTCCCTTCCAAACATCGCCAAAGACAACCCAAAGTTTTAAGACTTCAATTTCGAAAATGTTTCGAGAAAGACCTCTGAATTCCCTAACTCTTAACTCACTCAAAAATAGCCAAAGTAGCATTTCAATACTTCCCCAGGGAGAGAGGCCCCCCCCCCGAACTCTTTCCTCTAAGTTCATTAAATTTTACTAAAATTTGCGGTTTCCCCTTTTCACAGGGATAGAAGTGACATTTGCCAACAAAAATATAGGAAAATATAGGAATTTTCTGAAAAAAATATAGGAATTCGATGGAAAATATAGGAATTTTCTGCAAACAATATAGGAATTTTTCGAAATAATATAGGAATATTTTGAAAAAAAAAGGAAATACAGGAATTTCGATAACAAAGCTCGCCAGTATGACATTTTTTTTGAAAATGCAATACTACTATTCGATTAAAAACATGTAATTACACTACCTGACATAAGTGCAATACATACGCATAAATAAGTGTAAAAATACACACAAAATCAATTTTACAAACAGTAAAAGAGCGTAAAACTGTAATTTGTACTAAACATATTAAGGCATACTTCTTTAAAAATAAAAAAAAAATAGACGAAACTTTTTGTAGATGAACACAAATCTTTCTTAAAATAGTTGTGTCACTAATCTAATTTTTAATGAAAGATTTTGCATGATCCGATACTGCGATGGGCAAGCTGTGCAGTAGAATGAAATTCGTGAAGTTCTGTTCTAATTTATGTTATCACTTGACAATGCAGTAAAAGCCAAACTTAAAGTTTTATAAGTTGTTGAAACATGTGCTATGCTGAAATCAAAGTCACATGTCACAGTAATATCAGGGGTCAATCCAGGTTTCATTTTTTAAGTCCCCGTTATGCGAAACAGCAAAATATTTTTTGTGAATTTTCATTATTTTTGTGAAAAAGAAATTATTGTGAATTTCCTTTTCTTTTCTAGAAAAAAGTGTTCAGGTAAAAATTTAAATGTATGCAAATTAAAAATTTAAATGTATACTGTGTTTTTTTTTTTTCAGAAAAATCTCTGATATGATACTTTTTGACCATTTTTCCCCCCTGAAAATCCTGACTTTTCAGTACCAAATTTGATCATAGTTGAAATCCACGATTTCCCATGACTTTGAAGGACACCCAGTAAAATATATATTTGATTTAGAAATATTTGGTCATTAAAGCAAAATAATCCAGACCTAAAAAACTTGGTGGCCACCACTGTCCCAAAGTTTTAAAGTACAACAGTGAGGGGGGGGGGGTTAGTTTTTACTACTTTCATAAAAAAAATTAATAAATAGAACCTTGCACTTGTTTACAAAAACATGCATTTTGGAAAATTTAAGTTAAAATAGGTTTTTAAATTACTTCAAAATAAATAAATGAGAAGTCGTTAGGAAACTGCATTTTAGTAATCAAAACCGTTTCTTTAAGTTCATACCAAAGCCTCCAAATCAATGAGGATCGAATGCAATTGTGCAGATAAAATTTCACTTTTCTAGAAACTAATGCAGGGCTCCCAACACATTTTAGTTTTAGAAAAGGGTAAAAGAGGACCAATTTCAATCAAAAATTTGTTAGGACCAGTTAGGATTAAAAAGAGGATCTTGAGAGGACCATTCATTTAAACACAAGGAAGCATCAAAAGGCAAATTAGCTGCCTGCTGCTAAATCCCTGAAAATAATTTGTTAATTAACCATAATACTGATTTTTAAAGATACAATTCCTTTATCACCTTCTGCACAACTGATCTTTTTATCCATTGAATAATATTATTTACACAAACATTTGGAGGGGGGGGGGGAGGCACTTAGCGCGGCACTTAAGGCAGCCTCCATAGAACTAAATGGGCGTAATGATACATTTTGAATTGAACCAGGGATGCTGGTAGTCTCACTGAAGGATAGATGAAGCTGTGCTTCATCTTTCTATAGTTTAAAATTATTTTTGTGTTTTTCTGTATTGTAATGCTTCTTTAATAGCATTTATATCCCTTCTCCATCGATATGAATCCATCACACACCAAACAGATCTACTGTATTGAAAGTTTCCCTAAAAATGTCTGAAATTCTCATTCACAAAGAGAAGCAGATCACATGAGGCATAGTTTTGCAATTTTCATATTCAAAGTATATTTTCAAGAATCATAAAGCTTACATTAAAAAAAATAATCCGTGATTGCAGGGCCATGAGTGCTTTGAACTTTTATGGGGGGGGGGAACAAATTCCCCCCTTTAGCAGGCATCATGCCGCCTGCCTTGTCTAGTGGTCAGAGAAGTCTGACTGCGATAGGAAGGTCCGGGTTCGAATCCCGGCTCGGGCATGGACGTACTTTCTCTCTCCTGTCCTTGTCCCCTATAAACGGGTCCTTATGGCATGTGTGTACTGTAGAAGTCGGACTTCACACCAAATTACTCTACAGTTGGAAAAGTGAAGCAGTGCACCTCAAATTGCCAGCCTACTTGGCACACGACAACAACAGCAGCAGGCATCATGACAATGAAATGATGTACAAATTCAACTTCATATAATTACATAATTCAACTTTGTTTCATATACAGACGCTACTTTAAAATGTTATGTGCTCAATTGTTTAAATTTAATACCCCTCCCCCTCCCACACAAAAAAACAGTAATAACCGAAAATAAGCTAATGATAATCAAAATTATGTTTGGAAAACTAAATAAGCTTGAATTAAACAACACAAAAAATATTAATTTTTTAGTTATTTAAGTAAAAATTTAATCGAGTTAATCTGACGTAGCATGTCAAAATAACTTCTAATTGCCATAAATATAAAAATATTTATAAGATGCAAAACGATTGAAAGCTCAGAGAAGCAAATTTTCACGAACCAAGTTCAATGTTGGCATGCTTCCTATAAAATAAATTTATTTATTTTCTACTAAATTAAACCTAAAACATGCTAATCTAAGTTGGAATATGGGAAAATAACATTCGATTGGGCAAAATATTTTAATATTTACATGATTCAAAAAGATTGAAATTTCAAACATTAAAAGCAATTTTCCGCGAAGTCCGAGTAAGTTCAATGTTACCATGGTTTCCAAAATAATTCCTACGTTAATTATTGAAATTAAATGAAAAATAAGCTAATCTAAAGTAGTATATGTCAAAATAACTTCCAATTGTCAAAAACATCTAAATGTTTACAAGATGCAAAAGGATTGAAATTATTTTCCGCGAAGTCCGAATAAGCTCAATGTTGTTATTGTTTTCAAAATATTTCCTTCGTTAATTATTGAAATTAAACGAAAAATAAGCTAAACTAAGGTAGCATATGTCAAAATAACTTCCAATTGTGGAAAACATCAAAATATTTACAAGATGCAAAAGGATTGAAATTTCCAACGCGAGAAGCATTTTTCCGCGAAATCAGATTAAGTTCAATGTTGCCATGACTTCCAAAATAATTCCTTCGTTAATTATTGAAATTAAACGAAAAATAAGCTAATCTATAGTAGCATATGTCAAAATAACTTCCAATTGTCAAAAACATCAAAATGTTTACAAGGTGCAAAAGGATTGAAACTATTTTCCGCGAATTCCGAATAAGCTCAATGTTGTTATGGTTTTCAAAATATTTCCTTCGTTAATTATTGAAATTAAACGAAAAATAAGCTAAACTAAGGTAGCATATGTCAAAATAACTTCCAATTGTGGAAAACATCAAAATATTTACAAGATGCAAAAGGATTGAAATTTCCAACGCGAGAAGCATTTTTCCGCGTCCGAGCCGAGTAAGTTCAATGTTGCCATGGCTTCCAAAATAATTCCTTCATTAATTATTGAAATTAAACGAAAAATAAGCTAATCTATAAAAACATATGTCAAAATAACTTCCAATTGTCAAAACATCAAAATGTTCACAAGATGCAAAAGGATTGAAATTTCAAACGCGAGATGCAATTTTCCGCGAAGTCCGAATAAGCTCAATGTTATTGTTATGGTTTCCAAAATATTTCCTTGGTTAACTATTGAAATTTCACGAAAAATAAGCCAATCTATAGAAACATACGTCAAAATAACTTCAAATTGCCAAAAACATCAAAATGTTCACAAGATGCAAAAGGATTGAAATTTCAAACGCGAGATGCAATTTTCTGCGAAGTCCGAATAAGCTCAATGTTATTGTTATGGTATCCAAAATATTTCCTTCGTTAATTATTAAAATCAAACGAAAAATAAGCTAAACTAAAGTAGCATATACTAAAATAACTTCTAATTGTGGAAAACATCAACATATTTACAAGATGCAAAAGGATTGAAATTTCAAAAGCGAGAAGCATTTTTCCGCGTCCGAGCCGAGTAAGTTCAATGTTGCCATGGTTTCCAAAATAATTCCTTCATTAATTATTGAAATTAAACGAAAAATAAGCTAAGCTAAGGTAAGCACATGTCAAAATCACTTTGGATTGTAAAAAGAATCAAAATATTAACAAGATGCAAAAGGATTGAAACCTCAAACACGAAAGCAATTTTTCGCGATAAATCATATCGAATATATATGTTCAGAAAATTGCACTAATGAAGTTTTTTAAAAGAATTACAAGCACAATCCAAACAATAAATAAATTCAAGCAATAAAGAAACTTTTTATATTTTTTCAAGGTTTTCAAACACTAGAAAATGTGTGTGTGTGACTTCCCCCTCCCCCCCCCCCCAAGAACTTTTCAAGGTTTTTCATGGGCGTACGAACTTTGTTTAACACGCGCTGCGGCGGCGTGCTTGGGAGAACAGTAACTTTTAACGAAATGAAAAACTTTTAAAATCTGATATTTAAGTAAAAACAATATAAAAGCGAACTAATCAGACCATAATGTTAAAACTCTGAAGCGGACTTTACCATAAAACACGGACTTTGGCGGGAAAAGCGAACCATTTGGGAGCCCTGCACAGTAGGAAAGATAAAATGGCGGCTGCACGTGGATCGCGGAAAAGGCGGTAGCCAAAAGTCGAGGGGAAAAGTAAAAAAAAAAAAAAAAAAAAAGGAATCAGAAACTGAAAATATAGGAAAATATAGGAATTATAGGAACTTTTTCAGAAATATAGGAAAATATAGGAATATAGGAACGCTGCGATGCCTGCCTTTTCATCACCGAAGATTTAAGAATTTAAATTCTGAAACGTATTGAGAGAAAGCCTTCGAATTCCCTCTTCTTAAGTCTTCCAAAGATTACCTAAAGCTGAGTTCTGAATACTTCAGCTTTGAATATTTTTTGGGAAAGGAGAACCCCAAGACGGTTCAAAGTTGCGCTTAGACTCCAGTTTCGGAATTTCGCCTAAAGAGAGCCCCCTCCCTCCCTCTTGACATTGCCAAAGACAGCCTAAAAGATTTAAGACTTCAATTACAAACAGTTTTCGGGAGAGGGTCGCAAATGCCCTTTAACTTAAGTCATTTAAGTATAGCCTCAAATAGTTTTTAATACATCAGCTACAAAACATTTTCATGTTAGAACACAAAAACCTTCTCTCATAAATTCACCAAAGATTGGCTAAATTAGTGTTTTAAAGACTCCAGTCTTCGATTCTTTTTTCAAACCCACTTTTATATTATTAGAGACAGCCTAAAACTTTTTGACTTTTAAATTTTTAAGAGTTTGCACTGGAGAAATATCGAACCACTCCTAGCTTCAAAAATATTTTCAATTCAGTTTTTCGATATTTTTTACTGTAACCCGTGAGTAACCCCACACCCCCTAGATTGTCCAAGATATCAACGTTTTAAGACCTTAGTATCGTGGGTTAATTTGCGGACAGATTACCCTCTTTGCAAGAGCAGCAATTTTTCGCAAACTCGTGCTGCCGTTATTTTTCTCCTTTCCTTTCTCTCCCTCCCCCCACCCATATTTCCATTCTAGCGAGTGTTCGAATCGATGACATTAGAATTTAATGATTCCTCAAGTCATTGTCAAAAATGCAGGAACGGTTTGCCCATCGGTGTTTCCAACCAGCTAGAAATCCCCCCCCCCTTGATTATTTCCAAAATTCCCATTTTCATTAAAATCTTCAAAATCTTGATAAGTTTCTGTTTTAAATGGTATGTGGACACCCTTTACTGTGGCGAAAATATTTCATCTTGTCAGCAATCACTCTCAATCAGTGATGCAGATTCAACTCTTAAGACATTTTAAGAGCGTACATAATTTTCATTTACGCGTGTCAAGTTTGCAAAAAAAAAAAAAACACAAATGGAAAAAAACGAAAGGATGATCGAAAATAGCATGAGAAAAGGCTAAATTTTCAATTAGAGTCGATTGCTTCGAAAAATTAGGGAGAATAGCGAGCAACTCCTCGGTATGCAATGCAGCAAGTTGGAAATAAAGCTATACCTAAAAAAAGTCAAACGCCGCGAGCCGAAAAGTCACTCCTCCAAAAGCACGTTGCAAACAAAACAAGCACATGGCGGAAAACCGAGAGAATGTCGATGTAAATTCGTGGTTATGGAATGGTCCAGTAATATTAAAACATATTTTTCAAACACTCAATTTTTCTTTTTCCATTCAAAATTAAAAGAAAGTCATTGAATTTCTTTCTGTCCCGACCTCCGTCTCGGAAATTTTGTCAAGACGGAAATCCGTCCTGAGACGGAAGGTCTTGCACCCATGGTTTCAACATTTAAGTAGAAACAAATTTTATATTTAACTTTAACAATCATGTTTTTTGTATGAAAATACATTTTAATGTACTCAAAATAGGTTACTCTCCTTCCCTCCTTTTTTGTCTCAATAAACACAAAACAGTTAATAATGGTAAAAACATAACTTATCAATCTTCTCAGTAATATACAATAACATAGCAAAAACCAAAAAAAAAAAAAATCATAAAAGAAAACAAACCTTGTTTTGAAATCTGTAGAGCCACAAGCAAGTAAAACATTGTTTGGGTGCCAGTCAATACTAAAAGAAAAGAAATTCATATAGCATCAAGAAAAGTCAAAAATAAATTAAAAAAAAAAAACACTGCTTGACCGAATAAGTAAAAACTGATACAATTCCATAAGATAACAATACATTAAATTTCAAAAAGAAATGTCTTTGTACCAAACAAGGTGATTTATTACGAAACATATTTATACGTAAGTAAGATGATATAAATCCAAATAAAAAATCAATTTTCACAGACATTTCGTAATAGAAAAAAGCAGACCTACTGCTTACAAATGAAAAATTTGCACTAATGTAAGATAATTTTTCAAATTAATATTCTTGGCAGAGCTTTACTATTGATTTTTTATCTGTATACATATAAAAAGGTAACATCAAAGAAATTGTGAAAGGGTGCCTGGGGTGGATCTGCACCCAGGAGACATCACAGCATCTACAACCTTGAAATTTGGTACAAAATTACGTTAAGCAGGTAAAGTATGCACCTTGTAGTGTTTTGTTTAAATTCTGAATTAGTTTTTATTAGCTAAAATTTTACATTCCTTGCTTATTGAAGGAATGAAATATTTTCTACGCCCCTTAATGTTCTATGTCATTCAAAAAGCTTTTTTTTTCTGCATCAGAAGCGCATTCCATGGCGGATGACCTTGAAGCAAAAGCATCATTTGTAATAGGTTTTTGTTATTATTTTGGAATTGATAGGATAAGCGAGACCATGCCTGTTACTATTCAGTGCTTTCTGGCAGATTCTACCTATTACAAATTATACAAATGATGTTTCGCTTCAAGGTCGTCTGCCTTCTTTTCGTGGTCAAGCTTTATTTTGCGAGTCTTATCTAAAAATTATACCCAGCTTTCACACAAACATTTCATCTTTTTACTTAGATTCATGTATAAATATGAATACAAATAAAGCAATTTGATAAATTTATCACAATAAACTAATCAAATTACAAGGTATATGTATAAACTAACCAAGTAACTGTTGACTTAATGGGTTTTTTGATGTGTTTGCTCAGCCACCAATCATTTTCTTCTTCAAAGTAACACACCGATATTAAACGAGCTCCACATCCCACAGCAAATTTATTTTCTGAAATGGAAAACAATTCTTTACTACAACAGAACTATTTTATAATTAATAATGGCATTTCATATTTAAGCTTGAAAAATTTAACAAGAAATCATGAATTTTGCTCTAAGTTACTTAAAAAATGTGTGCGTAAATGTTTTGGCTTTAATGTTTTATTTTATTTTTTTAAATGTTACTATTGTCTTCAAAGTTGCTGAACTTTAACAATGATTTTGTTGGTTGGTTAGCTTCTGCAGGTAACAACGTTAAACTTGTTTTCTTTAAATGATTTTTCATTTTTTCACAGCACAAGTCAAATAACTAAATTTTTATCAGAAAAATTGAAAGCTTTGAAAATTTTACTTTAGGTAAAAATTCAAAGAAGTATCAATTGACATTGTTACCAGCAGAAACTTATTAATTTCAAAATTAATTTTTTAAAATAAATTTTAGATGATCCAGTAAAGACTTAGTGGTCTCTAGAACATCTCTTGAACATATTTGGCCTAGTGAATCCTTTTCTTTGTCATATCTGGGGTGATTTTGGCCTTCCTGCGTGACCTTTGACCAGGCATCCCATTGGTGATGAGTCTTTGTTAGACCACTGATGGGTCCACCTCCACACCATACTGCTTCAGACTGTTAACAAGGTCTTTACTAGTTGCTCTTATGTTGGCCTTGACCATTCAAATAAGTTTTCTTTCCATCCTTGGAAACTTTTTGCATTTTATACTACATTTTCCCAGCCTCTTTGGGACAACTAGTACGTTTTCTTTGAGAGAAACATTGATTCTGCTGACAGTTTTTTTGGGAAATGATTGATGAAAATTTCACATTATTCCTTAAATGATATTTTATCATGAAGTAACTACAGAAATACACATTTATTTACAGTGCTGTTAAAACAAATTATCGTAAATATGCTTCTTCTTTCGTATCAAAATAACGTACACATACCTTAAATTTATTATATTTTTCTCCACAGCTGAATTCCTACCCCCCCCAAAGAAGGCTTTTGAATGCATTTGTAATAAAATTCTTGCACTTATATGAAACATGTCAAGTGCTTTATCAAGAAAGCCTAACGTGGTAGAAGTAAACGGATGAAAAATTGTTCTCAGCAGATCAACATTTAATAAAAACTTAATACTTTAGGCAACAAACAAAAAGTTTAAAGTCACAGGCTAGTGTTATTAAATTACGTCTTATTAGAACTACTAACACAAAAATTACAAACCTTTAGGTGACCATCTCACACAGGTTGCGGCTCTGTTTATGCGAAGTAAAACTAAAGTTGGTTTCCAACTATCATCAGCCTTAGTCCATACATAAGCATTACGATCCTAAATAAAAGGTACATTATTTTTTAAAACCAAGCATAAGTTATAAGAAATCTGAAAAGTAAAAACTACAAACAGTAAATGAAAGAATGCCTAAAACTTGCAAAAACCATCCATGTGTTTAACCCATTTTACCATATTTTTATTACCCTTGTCAATCAGGGTCATTGTTGAACAATGATTTTATTAAAATTTACTTTAAAAAATGTTTAAAACAATATACATACATCAACTTGCGTATGAAAGCAGTATTTCAAAATTGTGGCGAACTTTCAATGTAAATAAAATACTAGGTTGAACTGCAAGTTTTTAGTAGATATGTGTTTTTATTTCTGCTTAGCTCATCTGTGGTATATTTTTGTAATCATCTATGCGTCTCCAGTTTATTCGCAGAGAAATAACTGTATGATTTTTTTCTTAATACTCTCACATAAAAAATACTTTACTTGTATTGAACTTATATTTTACATAGAAATTTAGAGAAGCTAAATGTTTTTTAGGATTACAATGTTATTTATGGTGCAGTTTATAGTTTAAGTTTATTTTATTGACTGAATAAATTTACCGAGCTCCATCATGGTCAATTTAACTGCCTCATTTATTTTTATGATCGAAGTATGTAAAATTTCAAACACACAATACTAAAAAGTGGAAAATAATTAACGGGGCACATGTACAATATATAACTATAAGTGCAAAGAAAGGTTTTCAATGAAAAACTTAAACCTCAGTTTATACTAAATGCAGAGCAATAAAACTGTTAGTTAAATTATAATGCATCAATTTTCTGTTGCATGCATTCCATATTTTCCCCAAAACTCCTGGGTTAATGTGAATTTTTTTTTCTGGAATCAATAAATTTCTTATACGAAGGGTACTATTTTTAAGAAAGTTTTACTTACTGCTGAACAAGTTACGATACGATTCGTAGTAGGAGCCCAGTCTATACTTGTAACTCTTAGATCATGCTGAGAAAGTACATTTTTACAGGTCCACCTATCATCCTCTCTTTTGTAAATATGAACTTCATTACTGTTAGGAGCCAGAGCTAATTCTGAAAAGAGGAATTGTTTGAATGAAACTTCCGTCATGTAAGAAGTGATGCAAGTAAAAAAGCTATAAGGTGAAACTTCTCTGGAGTCATCATTCTCAGTTTCTTGAAAAAAGTGGTCTTTAATGTATGTTGGACACTTTTAGAGGTCATTTGCAAACATTTAAAAAACAATAATAGCAATAGAAATTATTTATATTCTATCAACAGCATATTAAAGTATATTAATATAAAAATATATTTAAATGGAGAAATTATGATTTTTTACTTCAAACTTTTAATACAAAATATACTTATTCTAACATTATTTTTCCATTTAAAAACCAATTCTCTTTGAAAAACAAGAGATTTGCTGCCTGCTTCAGATACATTGTTTTTTCTGAAACAACTTTTTTTCTAATTTATCCTTAAGCTGTTACAATAAAATATTAATGCAATATGAGTGCAACACAAGCTTATGTATTTTTCAACTGTTCAAATGCAATAAAAAGATTCCATTCTTCATCAGGCGGTCAGGATAAGTGTCCAAAACTCCTTTCGCTATAGCCATTGCAAAAGTTGCATTAAAACGTAAAAATTTTGACAAATTAATTTTGATAAAAAGATAAAAAAGTACTATGTATAAGGTATTGAAGTTAAAATTAATCCGCTAAATTAGTGATACAACACGCTCAAATAACATTAAAACTACTATTAAAATGTAAATTAATTCGCGAAATCCATTTTTTCCAGTCTCACCAGGTGACTACGTTAGCGCATTGGCAAATTATTTTTAATTTTTATGAAACTTTTAATTTCCTTTTTTCTTTTTTGTGTGTGTTTTTAAGGATTAAGGATGCTAATTAGGATTTTGTGGAGTTAATGTCCCTACTTTAACGGCGACAATGGAGAACATTTTTCTTTCTTTCTTTCTCTCTCTTTTTTTTTAAAAATTTACATCATTTGAAGGGGATCGGGATTATAAGGGAAATGTTTAACTTTATTTAAAAATTCTTGACCTAACTTGAATTGGAATTTTTGAGAATTACCCAAACTAACTTCTTTACAACGTTTTCCTGATGTATGTTGTGTGATTTTTTGGGTGTCTTCCCAGTTTCACCGACATTTCATTTACCCCCCCCCCCCCCATTTTTAGTTTTAATCATACCTTTTGTTATATTAAAGTGGGGAGGTCATTTGAAATGTCGGCGAAACTGGGGACAAACCATTTTTTGGTATCTATTTGACCTCTGCTTCTGTTGACCATTAACTTAAATTGATTGAAAAAACTACATGAACGTGAGCGAAGCCGCAGGTAAAAGCTAGTAATAAATAAATAAAAACACCTCAGAACAAAACAATGAAATATTTGACTGGGGCTTTAGGCATTTGAATTGAAACATGTTAAAATGCAAGGTATGGGTGAAAATTAGAAAGTTTTAATATTTGCATTTTTAGGGCTCTAATTTTGAAAGAGTTCCAAGAGAAAGCTTGATCCATATAACATCAAGATATCCACAATTGGGTTTTCAAAATTTTAATTTTGAAAAATTTCCGAGGTAGTGAGATTCCCGGAATCTTACCCCTTCCCAAAACGTCATCAAAAGATTGCTTACAATTGTGAAATTATGATTTCAATTTTGAAAAGTTTCTGCAGAAGCGCTTCCGAACCTTCCCATCCCTATCATTAAAAACCAAATTTTGTTGAAACGATTTCAGGTTCGAAATATTCCGAGGAGAGAGCCACTTAACTCTTCTCATCCTTACCTCTCGAAGATCTTCTAAAACTGCAATTTTGGCAATTGAACTGCTGAAAATTTCCTATGGAGAATTCTCCAATCCCATTCCTTTTCTCCTAAGGTAAACAAAAATGACCTACAATTACATATTTTGGATGAAATATGTTTGGGGGATGATACCAGACTCCATCCTGTTCCCTTCAACAAAAGTTGCTTGCCGACCGAATGGTGTAGTGGTTTGGCGTTAGCATCCGACGCCAGAAGACGCAGGTTCAAACCTGACTCCAATCAGTGGATTTTCAAACTGCAGAAAAAATTAGACAGCGCCAGAGTCCTATGATTATGCGCCATGTAAAAGATCCCTCGATTATTCGTTCGGCAAAAGTACTTCACTCTAGGAAAAATAAAATTCCTATCTCAGTTTCTCATCGTAAGAGCCCAGGAACAACCATCTGATAAGGAAACTGGATGTCGATATTCTCGTGGCAATGGCATCTGCCGATAGCGGTGCCACATGAAAGAATGGATGCTATCTTGGGTATCGCACTAGGTCTACAAAAGGTAAAGCTTTTAACGCAGCCCCATTAGAGTAGAATAAAAAAAAAGACATAGCTTGCTAACAAACAGTGGCGGCTCATGGGAGGGGTCAGAGGGAGCCCGGGCTCCCTCACTTTTTTCAGACAATAATCTATAACTTTTTATTTATTATCCTTTTTTTTGTGTGTACTTGAAATTTTTTAAAAAAAATGAATTGTATCATATTTTTCTGCATATAATCTGCGAATTATCCATTAAAAAATTAGTGAGGTGCAGATTATACGCTGCCATGAATTATCTGTGCGTTTTTCTCCTTCCAACTTTTTTTTAGCAAGCTCTAAAAATATTCAATGACATGTCTATAGGAGGTATAAAATATAGTGCTAAATCATATTATTAAAAAATTATAGTAACTTACGTAATAAAAAAAGAAAAAATTATCAAAAATAATACAAGAATAACTTTCAATTCAAAAAAAATGTTTGAAATGTTTTCAAGATGCAGAATCAGTTTTCTTTCCTTTTTTTTTGGGGGGGGGGGGGGAGAGTTCATTGTAGGAGCTTTATGTTGCAATGTGCCCCTACCTGATCTAGCTGATCTGTGGCTGCTCTTAGGGTGCGATTGCAAGTGATACAAAAAATTCCCTGATATCAGTGGAAACTCCCCGATTTTTCCCAGAAAACAAAGCTTCCCCGAGAATTCCCTGATTTGTCGGCAGCATAGCTTTTTTCTTAAACAAAATCAAGTTGTTGGTGGTGGGGTGGCATATTAATGCTACATTTTAAATTTTTCACTGTTAAAGCTATCAGTCATACTTTTCAAAAATTTAATTATCAAAAAAAAAAGATTCTCTACTGCATATTTCAAGAAAAGTGAGAGGGCAGTTCTCAAAAGGTGGGAACAAAAAAGTTAACTTTGAGCAATTTCAAAAATTTTCAAATTTGACATCAATTTTGCTTTTATTCTATAGTATGCATACCTAGAACACAATATATGAACATGAAAAGACAGCAGGTATTTGAAAAATTGTTAATTAGCAAATTAAATCAGCAATCTGTAGGTAACAGATTTTGGACATTGTTGTCCTGTAGGTAACGGATCTTGGACATCATCTTAATGCAGGGGCGCCGACTTGCAAAAATCATTGGGGGGGCTGGCCCAGTCATCACCGGGAGTTTAGGGGGTTATGTAATCCCATGGAGGTTCCCCCCCCCCAAATAAGGTCGATTGTTGTGCCTTGAAAATGCCAATTTACATATTTTCTGGTGTGTATAATTTAAAAAACAAACAGTATGTGGCATGGCGTTTTCAAAATAAAACAATCCAAAAATTGGTATACAAATTTTTCTGGTTCAACTAGATCATGTCACTTGTCTTAGTAAGAGACATTTTTTTGTTCTATTTTATGGGGAGTCATGCAGTGCCGTAGCTAGGCATGGAAAAGGTAGGGCGCTTGACTTGCATTGAAGGGCACTGCCAGAGACGCCGACTTAAAAAATATCGGGGGAAAGGGGGCATGCCGCAGGAAATTTTCTAAATTTGAGATGAAAAATAGTGAGTTTTAAAGTTTTTTTAAAATCATATAATCAACATTAGAATCTCGAAAACTCGACAAGCCCGACACATATTTTTTGGCTTCGAAAAACGAAAGAAATAAATACAAACACACACAGTATTTTTGTAAAAAGGAAATTTAATTTACGCATGCTTTTTAAGACCAGTTGTTTTTACATTAGTGACATCGGCTAACATATTCAAGTGTAAACGCAGTCTTTCAATGTCTAGGTCATTTTTGAAAAACTCAGTTGATTTTTCAAATGTTCTCTTCTCTTTCACCTCTGTTTAATAAAAGCAAGCACTCTTGTTTAACTGCAATGACCTGTGTGCGTCCAGTTGATGTAAATCGCCCAATAATGCAAAATTGCACCATTTTACAAACCTCAATGTATATTGCCTTGTAGTACAGTCAACTCCCGTCTTACGCGAGGGATGCATTCCAAGACCTCTCGCGTTGGTCGAATTTTCGCGTTGTGGAAAAGGGTATGCGTAAAATTTTTTATAAACGTACCCAATTATTTTAGACACTTGTAAACACCCCCTCAAACTGTTAAAAACCATCTCTTAACTAACTACATTACTGTCTCTTACATAAAGAACTGAATGTTTACTTGTATTTAAAAAAAACCGTTTTATTCAACATAAAATACTGCTACGATGTACAAAATCAATGATTAATGGGAAAGAAAGAAAAAATAAACCGGTATACGGTAGACACAGTATATAGTAAGAAAAGCAAATGCATCTTTAGTTGTACTGTACTGTCGATCAATTAATGATATTCGTACACAATACATGAGCAGTTTCCATTTTCATAAATTTTTGCAAGACACTACTCGGTGAATTTTTACGGATTTCCTTTTCTTGACTTGTAATTGTATGTACGAAAGAATCACTCATACCTAATTCTCGTGCTACCTTCAACGCATTTTTTAGTTGACCATCAGCTTTTCAAGAAGCTCTAGCTTTTCTTTAATTGTCATGAAACTTTCTCTTTTTATCTTCACAAACTTTAGATGAAACAGCGCTCTTAGGTGTCATTATATTTCATTAACTTTCGCATTTAAAATGAAAAGGGAACTTCAACTCTCAGCGATGGTAAAAGGATAAAGATACATTCATGACAAAAAATTTTTTAGTAACCAATAACAAAGCTAATACGAACACACCACGATTCCCTTCCGAGAATTTTCGTGTTGCGGTGAGGAATTCGCGTTAGGTCTGAATACTGGAGAAAAAATCGTGTTATAGCTATTTCGCATAAGTAGCGCGAGTCAAATGTTTTCTTTTGGGATTTTGAAAGTGTGCGGTGAGCTGCCTTCATTGTTTTCATACTTCTTTGGTACACGTCGATTCCGAGGAAGGGAAGGATCATCATTTTGTGAAGGTTTTCTTTTAAACACGATTCCCAAGAGTATTCAAAACTATCACGCCTCCCATTTTATATACAAATCAAACTCTCATATATTCCAGATCAGCAACACTTAGGTGAGCGCGCCGCAGCGCTGCCCACCGGCAACAGACTTGACCAGTAAGTTCGCGCACTGGGACAAATTTTTACAGTACTCGCAGCACTGTAACACTATCATCATTCGCACCACTCGTTTTCAGTTAACCTGCTTACACAACCGTAATAATTATTTGTTTTAACTCATTACTGAATATATTTTACAAGGTAAACTATCTTCAAACAAGGAAAATAAAAGATAAATTTATGAGTTTAGAAAGCATAATGTAACTTATGATTTTCTTGATTTATTGGGGGGGCTCTGCCCCCTCAAAAATATTTTTGAGGGGGCTCGGGCCCCCTCAAGCCCCATGGAGTCGGCGCCACTGTCTTAATGTAAGTTTCACCATTTTTGACAATTGTTAATCTGATTTTTAAGTTTTCCAATGAAAATTTTATTTACTACTTTTTGAATTTTGCAATTTAATAATAAAGAGGATATTAATCAAATACTTGAATGGCTTTACATACTGCTCTTTACATATAATGATAAATAAAGTTAAATATAAGTTTTGGAATGATTTTGAAAAAGTTGATGAAAGGTAAAAAAAAAGCTTCAAATTAAAAATAATACAAATGTAAAAAGTGACATCAGTTTTAAAAATGAATATATTTTTTAAATGTCATAACAATTAAAACGATGTCTAAAAATAATTATTGAAAAAAGAAATTCGTATTTCTATTTGGAGATCGTTAAATTATGTTTCGAAAAGAAAGAGAAAAAAAAAATTCTAAACTAATAAAAGCGGGGGAAAAAAAATTGCTAGCGCAGGTGATAAAGTCGCCAAAACTGGTGCAGCTGACGAAAAACTACATTTGTCAAACTGGAATTCCCCTCTGGTAACCTTTAGCTTATGGTACACTGTGTTGTCGCCAACGGAGTTTGCTTGGCAATTTTAGCGCAAAATGGCTTTCATTCGATCATAACCAGTCATGTTTCTACTGTAATTTATGTATTGTTCAATGTGTAACGTATTAATTATGCAAAATACCAATGGATTAAAGAAGATAACATTATAATAACCTTTTTTATTGAGGTTAGAAGACAGTGGATGATCAAAAATTATGAATAAACGGACAGAATTATCGGCGTCAAGATCATAACGCGATTTGGACATCTCACATGTATGTTAAAGAAAAATCATTTTTCTTCTAAGATACTGCATAAAAGCTTATGAAAACACTTTTAAACAATTGAAAATTGATTCTCAGGATCGATAAATACCTTTAAAACGAAAACATCATATACTTAGTTCTCAAATAATAACATTGTAAAGATCGTAACTTTTGGACATACATCAAATTTCAAACTTATTTTCTAAAATCGTTTACAAAGTAAATAATCTGTCTTTACTTTTGTTATTTGTATAAAATATTAACAAAAAATTATTCAGTGTAAGATTCATACTTTTAATTTTTTTTTGAAACATATGGAAATAATAAAAAAAAATTTTTTTTTAATGGTACATTTGCTCAGTTAACGTTTTGGTATGTCCAAAATTGTGCCTTTTAGCAAAGAAAATATTTTTTTAAGGGCATTTGAAGAGCAATTTTTCCATAATTTATGTCAATTCTTGTCTCTATACAGTATTATAATTTAACTCAAAAATTTTTGAGTTAATTAAAATGAAAGTTATTTGGTGTTGAAGCTTCAAAGTTGAGGTCTGTGTTTGCTCCCACCTTTTGAGAACTGCCCGAGAAAGGTGACTAAAAGTAACCAAAATTTCAGAAGGTGACAAACAGTGAGAAAGGTGACAGCCTCCTCAGCCTGAAACATTTAATGTAGTCAACTTGGGTATCGTTAAATTTAAATTATACTATACTTTGAAAATATACTTACGAGTCCTGTCATTGTTCCATGCATGACAGGTTATAGGATCAACACCAAAATTATGAATTTCCGTCATCAGGACAACTCTCTGTTAAGGATTTAGTCCTATGTTTAATAGAATAAAATAAAGAAGTAAATAAATTACAAAAATAAATCAATTTCACAAACAAAGAAAAATTTATTCTATCCACAAATTTAGAAATGAGTGCAAAAATCTCTTTTTCTGCAAGTAGCCTACAGTTTGAATTTTTAAAAATTCGTAAATATTTACACAATACCTTAGTTACAGCATCAGTCATTTTAATGAAATCAATAGGTACATCAAATAAGTTACAGCCAGAGTGTTATAGTAAAAACAAACACTTTCTCTTTTTACATCATTATAACTTCATTACAAACATCTAACAGACATATAATTTATTGAAAAGGGTTTCAAAGTAGAGCTACGAGGTTGGTAAATGAACTCATTTCATTGTGCAAAGTTTTCAACTGCTTTTGTACATAGTAAATGGACTTTCTAATTTATGATTCCAGGCTTAGAATGCTTAATATGTATGCTATATAGTCTTGAGAAAGAGAGTAGAAGGGATATGATCCAGTTGTTTAATTTTATTAAAATGGAAGATATTTTTAAGATTGTTACTTGCAATGGACTGGATCGTTTTAAAAGGGCTCTTAACCTTCATTAGGGATTGACAAATTGAGTAAGACCAGCCTAGTTGGGCCCAGAGCCTGTTGCTTATCTTCATTGTTGTATCTATACGTCCTACGAGTTAGTAGTAAACTGTCGTTAGGTGTATTTTGCAACCATAATTTTCTATTCCACTCCTAGTTTTCCAAAAAATAAGCACCAAATTTCATGATTAAAATTTTGGACCACATTTAAACTTTCTTTCCACAACTCATAGCTATTACAACCTGCAATTGATGTGAAGGAATAATAGGAACATTTCTTCTATTTAGAAATATATGCTTTTACTTTTCTATGTAATATTTTTCTGTTGTAATTTCATACATGTTTAACTAGTCAAAAATGGCACTTATAATTTTCACTTTTGAAAAACTTCATGGCGCCAATAATTTAAATTTTTATTTCTAATATTGATATACTTGTCCAAGAACATTAATAAATATTATACAATACAACAGGGATACATTTGCCCAGATCGTCTATGTGTCTTATGTAGTGATGTGGATTGGGTAAATACCCAGCGGGTAGGTAAATATTTTTTGGGTATTTACCCAAGGCCTGGGTTTATTTTTATATAAAATGCCCAAAAACTGGGAATTTTATATAAAAATAAAAAAGGCAAAAAGTGAATGGGATTTTTTTTTTAAATCCAAATATGAAATAATTAGTAAAAATGATACATACATATGTATTACACAGTTTATAATATTTTTTATTGAAAGACTTGATGAAACTATGAAAGAAACATATCGTGAATCTATCTTTTCAATGTCCTGATTGGAGAAGTATAAGCAATTCAATGATGAACTTCAGGATTTCAAAATCACAATCTAGGTTAGTCATATCCAGAATGAAAAAAAAAGAAAAAAAAAAAAGGAAGCTCGAGGGATGTTTGGACGAATAAACTGAGGAGTTATTAAGACTATGATGTTATTTATTTATTTTATTGCTGTTTTAGTGATAATGTGGCAAAGATAGAAATAGTTTTCACATTAATAAGCAAAAAAAAAAAAAAAAAAAAAAATCAAAATATTGTTTTCTGTTGCCTTGCTCATTTGCATTTGCTCTCAGGTACTTCATGATGAAAATTTATTCAAACTATTTTTAATACACGCAATTAGTGATTTAGTGTGAGAAGGTAAATATTTTTTTGGGTATTTATCTGAAGACAGGGTAAATCCCCTAGTAATTGCAAATTTTGAAAAAAAAAAAAAATAGGTGGTATCAAAAGGTGATGATTTTCCTTTTAAAACATAAACTGTAAAATGAAAGATTAAAAATTTATACATTATAATTTTTTTTAACCCGAGATTGCTCACGCAACCAAAACGAACGGGAGTGCTCGCGTAGGGTATCTCATACCCAAGAAGTTTTTTTTTAGTATTTTTGAGTTCAATTTTTTTTTTAAAGAGGTTGAAAATGCAAATAAGAGAAAAGAGTATAATTATAGAAGACTTTCTTAAAAGACTTGTTTTCAATTTCTACATTTTTTTGCAACTGCATGCCATACGGTCCATGCAATTTTTTTTGTCACATTTTTCACACACAAATTTGTTTTTTGTCTTTCATATTGGGGCTTTCAGTACAGCTTTTGTACTTTGACTTTGCTTTTTTAGCAGGGGATACAATGTCTTACCTAGATCCTAGTTTTAATTTTAAGTCTCTTGGAAGCATTGCGTAATCTTTCAGGGGTCTGTCCAGGATTTTTCACAGGATCCGTTTTTTGTGAAAAATTAAATAATTTTGTGAAGAATGAATAAATTTTGTGAAAAATCAAATAATTTCGCAAAAAAAAAAAAAATTTTTTTTTGTTAAAACGAAATTTTATAATTTAGAGATGGCACAACTGCATCAATTAAACTTAAAGTTGAGTGTTTTCCTCTTCTATGTCGAGAATATCATTCTGGAGTGTTTTTCTGATATTTGGCGGGGGGGGGGGGGGGGGGGGCATCGCTCTCTCAAGTATCAATATTTATCTACCATTCTACATTATGTTAAATTATACTACAAATATTTCTGTCCAGTATTTAAAATAATTGTAATAAAAAATAAATAAAATTCAGAATAGGGTTCAGCATTTAACTTTGTGACCCAAGACACTCTTAAAAAGCACAGAATTTCTTTTAAAACTGATAAATTCTGTGATTTTAACAAAAATAAAAAGTTATTTTAATTGTTTACCTCTTAACAAAGCGTAATAAAAATCAAAAATTCGAAAAATCGGATTCTGATAGCGGATGCAAAGAAATCGCAATTCTCAAAGTGTCTCAAAAATATAAAAACGACTTGTAAAAGAAATATTTTTGATAAAATTATTTTAAAATTGCATTTTAGAGTCCTATAATAAACATCTTTCATTAACATCTGTGGACACAGTTGAAGCAAAAAAACTAAATAAATAAAATAAAATAAACCATCTATTCAGCATTTTAATTTTTGACTCATAACAGAAAATGGAATTTTGCTTTAAATACTTGAAATGAGAGTTCTAACAGAAATAAAGAGACTTTTCATTATTTGCATCCTAATAAAGCGAAGTTAGCTCGAAAAAAGAACAAAATATGATTCTCAAATCGGATGTTAAAAGATTGCATTTTTCAAAATGTAGACATCTAAAGAAAAAAAAACTGTAATTAAAAGTTTATTTAAAATTAATCATCCTTGTTAGCATCGAAAAATCAAAACCCATATAATTTTCTCCCAAAATAACAATTAAACATCACACTGCACCATAAAACGCAAATATTGACAAGCTAGTAAAATTATGAGAATATTTTCTAATCAAGTCTTTATTAAGATTCAACACCAGACGCTAAGTGGTGATAATTTTGAAGTTGGTAACCCTATCTAGCGGAAGCGATCATATTTTTTCCCCACCCTTACTATCCTTTTGCAGTTCTAAGTTCATTTCGCAGATATATATTATTATTGTTTATTAAATCATGAGGGGGAGAAAGGTGCTTACCAATCCCTAGTAAAAATGACCGGCTTCTGCTACCTTAGAAAAAAGCCGGTACCGCCTTCAGCCGTCTTGCTGCAAGTCGGTACCGCCTTCAGCCGTCTTGCTGCAAGCCAGTACCGCCTTCAGCCGTCTTGCTGCAAGCCAGTACCGCCTTCAGCCGTCTTGCTGCAAGCCGGTACTGCCTTCAGCCGTCTTGCTGCAAGCCAGTACCTCCTTCAGCCGTCTTGCTGCAAGACGGTACTGCCTTCAGCTTGAAGCTGGTACCGTCTTTAACCACCTAACTTGAAGACTGTCAAAGGCAGTACTAGCTTCAGGCAAGATGGTTCTATCACCTTTACAGCCTTTGACTATCTTGATCAAAGCCGGTATCAACTTTCACCCCAATTGGTGAAGGCTGACATTGCTCAATACCACTTTGTACCAAAGAGGAAAATCTACATTTAAGTACGGATGACAATTTGAAAGATCAAGCAAGCAATACTAATTTGGTTAATGATACAAAAAAAAAAAAAAAAAATTCCATTCGGTGCCATCAAATCAGACAAAATATTGAAATAGTTGTCAAAAGGCACCCGGCAACTAAACTTTGATTGCATACTTTTTATGATATTATACATGCAGAATATTGATAGCGATAACATTAAAATTTTTGTTCATATAACTTATTTGTTTTTTCACTATTCTGCAAACATAATAATAAAATATTATTTACTAAACTAATAAGATGCCAATTATAAGTAATGGATAAAAAATAAAATTACTTTTTTTTCCCAAAATAAACAAAAAAGTGTCAGATTGTGATTGTCTAGTTCCTTTTGGGTAGGATTTTTTTTTAAAGCATTTTCTAAAGAAGGGATGTTATCACATTTTCGATACCTGAAATTGAAATCACTCACTGTGTTTATAAAGTTAGTAATATATTTCATCGAAGAGGTTCATGATATGTAATCATATAAGCAGTTTATGAAGCCATTAAAGTAAGACTCTAAATGCTAAAAAATTTGTAAATGTGTCAACATGTGCAACAGGAAAAATTAACTGACTATCGATGTCAACTGCACTTAATGTGGTTCAAATAATGATTTTTTGGCATGCATTCATGTTCCTAATTTAACACAGCATTTAGAAAAAGACAAAACACTGAGAAAACAAATTATGCATCAAATATGATAGTGCAGTGAAGGGCTACAAGACCAAACGGAGGCTTTTTAGCATTTGAACACTTTTATTTATATTTTAAAACAATGTAAATTATTATAGGACAAAAGTAAATCAAAAAAACATTTAGTTTTAATTTTTAAATGTTATTAGTGCAGTATGATTTTCACAGCTCTCTTTACAGGGCTGCTTGTTGTCTACAAACGAGCCGAGCAACTATGAAGAGCAAACGTAAACGAACAAATTCGTTAATAAATAAACTGATGCCATTTAAGTTTTTCTTGAGTTAAAAAATGGCGAAAGAAATAAAAACTTTTGCAACATTTTATTTTGTGTTCAAACTTAAATCTATTCTTACTTAAATTTTAATTATTTTCCATGAAAATCATTAGCATTTCTTTGAAACAATTTTGTTGAAGAGCCTTAAAAAGTTAAAATTTATAGATTTGTGGTGATGTATCCACACTCTCCCAAGTATTCGTACTCCTTCAGGTAATTGACTACTTCTACTTCTTCCACAAAAATAGAATGTTGTGTCTACGGCATGCCGGCATGGAGACTTGAATTTCCAACTTGTGAGAGTCACAGAACGGCTTGTTTTAACTGTATCGTTATCGAACATTGTAAAGTTATTTTTTTAGCTAGTGTTTATTCAATCTCTTCACACCCATATCCCTACAATGGGGAACAGGCATGGTAGCTAAATAATATAGACGCACGCCGTTCGCGGATACATTTGATGCTGTGCAGTTACGTTTGCGGTCTATAAATATATATGCGAGATATATATGCTCACAAGCACACAGATACAAGCGTTATGACAAAACTCGTTGAAATGGATTCGGTCAAAATATATGTTTGGTTGCCTACCAATATGCTCGGGTAAATACATACATATAGACTTTGTGGAAAAAAGCCCAAATTCAATTAGAGGTAATTAAAGACAAAATTTATGTTGAAATTTCAGTGATAATTTTTCACGACAGCAATACTGCTTTTCTTTCTATGAGGAAGTAAAAGTGGCTACTCCTTATGTCATCAGAAAAGGGTAAAAAATTAATTTGGAAGAATTTTCCACGTAACCCGAGGTGGAATGAGCCTCAATTACCTTGGATCTTCGAGCTCTATTGCACATAAAGAAGGTCTGTTCAGCAGTGTCTACTCACCATTCATTTGAAGTCGACACACACACTCGGGACAGGATTGATCTGAGGAAGGCATGCTCTACTGAGATGGCGAAACAAAAAATCTCGAAGGGGCAGAACAACCAAAAGGCCCTGCTTGGGGCCAACGGGGTTCCCCCCATGACCGCGGCGTCCCTTCCCCTTCACGCCGGCAGTGATTCCAGCCAAGACATGAGGAAGAATGATGACTTGCAAAGTCATTGCTCGTTTACATCAGCATACTCCGACAATGAGATGGAAGACTACCCAACACTCGAAGCCACATGCAAGGATTTAGGCATTGTATGGTCAGGAATAGGTGACGCTATTAACAAGTCATGATATGCAATTTTTGAAGCAAAACAAAAACTCGCTTAAAACAAAAACTCGTAACTGCAGGAAAAGGGATAGACAAAGTTTCTTACGACGAAATCTCCAAAAGAGATGCGGTACTACTGAAGAGAGTCATGTTCAGACACGGCCACTGCATAACCCAGAAAATATTACTACAACAGCACCAGGAGGCAGAGATCCTGCTCAAGAAGGTCGCCCATTTAGAAGAGGAAAATAAGATCCTTCACTAAAAGCTGAGCGGTGCTTCTAGCCAAAAGAAAAGAAAACCAGTCGTGCTTATCAACGCTGCCAATCCTAAGACTGTTATCGAGGAAATCAAGAAAAAGAACAGTGAAGAGGATTTTCATCAGGGAGGAGGATCATTACCCCCTATTCCGAAAATGGCCAAGTTGAAGTGGAGAACTACGCTAAAGATCATGCTATCGACTTCCACACCCCAACCATCGGCTATATCCCTCCAACCCGTGTCTAGTTAAAGGACTACCATCTGACATTGACCAGGGGGATATCAAATCTGCATTCCGGCAACTTCAGCAAGACTTGATTCATGTACTCCAATTCATCAACCGGAAAGGCCCTCTCCCCATCTTCTGCCTACATCTCAGGAAACTCGAAAGCAGAGAAGAGGAAATTTTTTTTACGAAAAGAATTAAAGTCGGGGATTTCATCACCCACCTGGAGAAGCTGCATCCCCGTCGTGGCCCACTCCATTGTTTCCCTTGCCAAAGGTAGGGGCACTGCTCCTACACCTACATCACGGAATGGTGCATCTTCTGCGCCGGCCCTCACCGACTGCAAGACTGCCCCAATAAAGTAAAAGGTCCCTTCTGCACCAACTGCGGATTGGCTCATCCCGCCAGAACTATCGACTGCCCTTGGCGACCCCCCCCCCCCAGATGAAGATGCGCTCCAGCCTGACTTCTGTACACAAACCTTGGGAAGAAAAGCTCCCCTATCCCTACGAATGACTTGGTACTGACGCAGCTTGGCTGCTCCCTTCGGGCGCTTGACTCGCTCCTCCTGTGAGAAATGCTCACTAATTTACTGCCCCGTTCGCGGGGACGCAACGTAGCTTTGGCGTTTTACGTTATACAAAGAGACTTACTTCCTTCAGTTTCGGGGTAAAAGAGCTCGGCTCTGTAGGCCCCCAATAAATTCAAAGACTGACCAACCGACCAGCAGTGTCTAAATCTGTCTTGTTAATATTTTTCCGACCGTTGTTAGAAGGTCCTGAAATAACTGTTGCATATTCCTGTTGGCTTACAACAGCAAGCTAAACTCTTTAGTGTTTTCATTATTGGTATAAAAGTAATATTAATCTGATTACTTTGAAATTGTATTTATTGTATTCTTTAAACTTAATATAAATATTTTCTTTTTACATTCTTTTTAAAATTAAAGTATATTTTCCCCCAATTAGGGGAACTAAGTGTCCTGTTTGCATTTAGTTGTTGCTTTTTAATCTATTGTTGCTAAATGTCACAATGCTGTATGTAATCTCAGAATTGTATGAGATTACCCTAAGCACCACCTTGTTTTTTATTATGATATTTGGGATTATATAACCGTACTGCATTTGAATCCATCTTCTTCAAATCTTAAAATACAATAGCAAAAATCATATACTTAAGCAGAGTAAAATAGGAATTGTTTTGTGAGATGCGTTAAAACTGTAACCTTTTGTGTTATTTGCATAATAAGCTTTATCCTTGTCATTAGTATAATAAGCTGGCGGTTTTTGGGCAGGCGGTAGCAGTTGGTTAATGCCGGCTTTCATTGCCTTAGCCGGCTGAAGCCGGTCTCTACCGTCTTGGTCTTAAGACGGTTAAAGCTGGTCATTACCATCTGAGATAAAGACGGTCAAAGCCGGCATTGACCGTCTTTTGCCGCCTGTCCAAAAACCGCCTTTAAGGCGGTAAAAGCTGGTCATTTTCACTAGGGATGCCTTTTCAGAAAAGTTTACAACAACACTGCTGCTAATTAGCTGCGATAAAACAAACAAACAACCATTATATTTATTTGGCAGTAGCAATTATTTATCGCTTGCAGGAGCATCACAAGAGTGCAGAATTTTTTCTTTCAAAATTAGCCGATTTTATATAAGCTGATCCCTTTAATTTGACTTCAAAAAAGGTTCCAAAAATTATCGGTTTATACACAGAAATATGCGTTATTTTGCTTTCAGATTTGCTCTTTCAATAAACAATTTGTGAAAGATCCGATCTTGTTCATCAGAATTTTGTGAAGGGTCCGTTTTGTTTGATCGGGATTTTGTGAAAGGTCCGTTTTGGTTGATCGGATTTTTGTGAAGGGTCCGTTAACGGACCCAAATATCCTCTGGCCAGACCCCTGGCTTTAGTTCAGAACTGTAGCAGAAATACTCACGCAGGGTATGATACACCTGTAGAAGTCAATTCCAAAGAAACTAATTTTAAAATGTCCCCATCGTTTCTACTCCTTCAAGGTTATGACCTATGGGTCAGCTACTCAAGGAATCGTTCACTTCCAAAAAAAAAAAAGTGGGGAGAAATTTGATTAAAAGCGAAGATGTGGGTATGTCATACCCTGCGCAAGCAATCTCGGATTAATTAAAGGCTTAATGAAAACTAAGGCTTTATGAAAAAATGAGATGCAGAATATGCCTGAACACTTGAACTAGGCTTGGAGGAAATTTCTGCAAAAGATATAAATAAATAGTAATAATAAATTGAACGACATTTCGTTACATTTTGATGTCATGCAGGGACATATTACTGGGTTAAAAAAGACTAAGACCTTAAAAAATTGATGTTTGTTTTTTTTCCCCCTAACCAGTTAAGCCTTTTACTTTTTGTAGCTTTTTATATCTGAAATTTGGCTATCAACATTGATTAGGCATATCCAACACATTTAATGTAAATATCATATTAGATTCCTAAGTTGTTTCACAAAATAATTCTTTAAATATGTGATCAAAATACAATTTTTGGGCAAAAATTTGTTTTGTATAGGATTGCTTACATACATAGTGGGATACATACAGAAAAGTATTTTAGTTGAATATAAATTTTTGAAATAAATACCCGGGTATATACCCTGGGTATTTACCCCTAAAAATATAATACCCGGGTATTTTACATCACTAGCTTAGTCACCGACTTAAAATGCAGTCCAATATAGAAACCATATGTCAAAAAATTATCAAAATAGTTTACATGTAGAAAAATAAAAACTAAAATACCTTGAGATGAAATGAAAGACTATCAGTTTTCACAACATTTGCATAAAATCTCCGACTATGAATGATTTATGCCAGCATAATCATTGCCACTTTGGAAAACTCGAATTTAAAAGATGTGAAATCTTCACAGCATTCTTTCATGAAATGAAGATATTTACTGATTAAACAATTTAATAAATTAATAACCTCACTAAAAAAGCAAAATTTGTCTCTATTGAGTGTTAAGTGCCACATGATGAAATAAACTCACATCATTATTCTTGTTGATTTTTGCAAACTATCAAGCACTTTTGATGAAAACAAAGGTATTTCAAGAAAAATTTTCAGCAGGAAAAATATGAATTTTAAATATGTAATCTGCAAATAACAAGATCCCATTTGTGGGTTTGTGTAAATTAAGAGATCAACACAAACATCATGAAATCTAAGACAAATTTGTTCGTTTTCAAGTATTAACTCACCATTAGAAAAATTCTTCTGAAAATCATGCTAATAATCGCGTTCAAATTTGGCTTTCTGGAACCAATGCAACGTCAACATAAAATATACTGAGACTTAAAATGTATTAAGAATACTTACACGTTTCTATATGCAGCAACAATTTTATGTTTACTTAAAAGTTTGGCACGTCAAGGTAAATATTATGCAGTAAATGAACCAAACAATTTTGTATTTGATGCAATAAAAGTGCACATGAATAAAAGCTCAAGGAGGTAATGTCCTGTTGTTATTCGACGATAGACCCTTAATGGAAGAAGATTTGTCAATGTAATGTAATTAAATTCAAACAGATTACTCGGAAAGGTTTTAAGAAATGTATCGCGTAAAGCGATTTCATAAAAATAAAGTAAATTAAATTTTATAACATTTACTTCCTCGCCACGCCCGCTAAGTTACCTCCCTTTGCTCAAAGTTGAAAACAGTTTACGTCTACTCCTAAGCCTACATCATGGGATGATAATATCTGAGCTGTCACACTTTCGGATACAAAAAACCGATCCTGTGAAAATTTTCGCATTTCAAGTACAAGTTCAATAACACAATAGCATTAGATACAATGTAATTGTACGTACTGCTGGCTTCGTATTTTCTGTTTTATGGTTTATATTTAAAATAATTGGCTGTAAACAGCCACTCTTGAGTGCGGTATCCTACACTAATGGTTAAATCCCACTCCATTCAAGCAGTCCCATTGGTTGAAAGTGACAAGAAGGAGTGCAACCATTCCAAATTAATAAAATTACTGATTTTTTCTTTTTTTTTGCCGATAAATTTTTAAGAGTATTCTAATAAATTTTGTTGTTTAATGATTCAAAAACATTTTTATATCAATTCGCAACTCCAACGAACTATAGGGGGCACTGAAGTCACTGTCTAATGGCGGAATTGAAAACTACAACAAACGCACATGGTAACGAAGAAAATGCTAAAAGTGTTGTGATTTTTGTTCGTACGTATGATTTTTTCGCTTTATTCTTTTAAAATTAATTTTCAAAGTCTTGTGGATATTCTGGCCCACGTAGAAAGAAATGAGAATTCAAGAAGCATTACTAAACGTCAAAGATTCATGCAAACTACGTAGTTCGTAGTTCTAAGCAGCTATTTCCACGATGTTGAATTCGATATTTATCAATTCTTGATAAAACTAAATAATAATTGTGGCCTGACAAGAATAACAATTAATGCTAGAAAATTCAATGTGACATTACAAATTGTTATCGAAAGAAGATGATACTTTTTTGCCTTGCTTGGCTAGCGCTTATTTTTTTTTCCATTTGTAGTTGAGTTATTTCTCTCGAATTCCCGAATCGGTTCATTTAAAAATTTTCTGTTTCGATTTTTCTAATTTCTGAGTTACGATTTAATTGTGTCATGTTATGCAAATCATCAACAAAATTCTCACGGATATATGGTGGTAGTTTTCTTTTCAGTTGATTGACCATTATTTCCTTTCACTTATCGAATTCTGTAATCTTACTACCATTTTATTCCACTCATGATAAAAATTAAAAATGGTTTAACTAAAAACGCGAAATCTCGCCAAGGCTACTTTGCTCGCACAATACTAAAAATTAATAACCCTAAACAAATTTGGCGAAACCTTTCAGCTGAGAATAAAAGGAATAAAGTAAATTCTTTCTCGGTTATTCATTTTGTTCTACGATAATATATTCAAGAAAATATTTTGCATACTGTCCATTCCAACTAAATGCTGCTGTAAAATATGGTAAGTTTAATTAATTTAAGATTAAAAAAAAACCCATACTCTTACAAATTCATACAAAACAATAAAAAATTTTACCTGGTGTAACGTTATCCAATTTTGTTAATCCAGAGTTTTCTTGTTTACGCTTCCACCATTTAATACTTTTGAGAAGCTTAGAAGCTTTCGAAATTATTTTGAGAAGCTCGAGAATACTACTAAGGGACGAATTAATTTCTGTTGTTGAAGGCGTTCTTAGACATGTTGAATGCGTTACTCAGAACAAACTGACCGCGTTTACGTCAACAGACACACGTGATGCGCAACGTGGCAATGTTTTAGGTGCAGACGCAGTTTTATAAATCACCGCAAGGTAGCGTATTCGAGCGCTGGAGTTCCGAATGCTTAAAATGATAAGTTTTGCTCTTGAGCTTATGTGGTGACAGATGCCGTTACAATATGAACTGGAGGTTTTAGGAACGGAAGTAAGTATAGGTGACGCTGTAAATCGGAAAAAACGAAATTCTTGATTTCCCTCCCCATATTTTATGCTATTTTTGGGAAGATTTGGTTAATCTTAAAGCATAAAAAAATCCATAAACAAGATTTAATGATTTTCTTTACATATTTTGATTTCTAGTATTGGTATTTGCTTACACGTCCATTGCTTCTTTACTGTTTACAATCATTTGATATCTTTTAACAGTTATAATCTTAACTTTTAACTACTGTCTACTATCTTCCCTTTTTCACTATTGTTGTTTATTTCTACACAGTCAGATTCCTTATTATTATTTGCACTAATTAATAGCTAATTGTTCGTGCCGATAAATACAAAGTTTTCGTTAAAATTAAGCTAGAACATGCTTATCATAGTAGATAGTTGTAATGTAGCAATATATACTACCAAGGGTCAGTTTCCCGAGTGATTTATGTTGCAAAATGTTTTCGTATGTCACATTTCACAGCTGAATGAACAGGATGTTCGTGAGTTGTATTAATGAAGACAAGTTTTCTAATAATGCCTTTTTCAGATTCATCAGGAAGATCAACGGTTAAACAAGAGTTTCTGCTCATATAACAGCTTGTGAACTTTTGATTTTCGTTTCCATAAGATAAAATATACGGATGATATATTTTCCTTTGCTTAAAAGTTTACCGCAACGGGCAATCGCCATCACATCCTATTTCGATTCCCTGGTCAGATGGCGTGTTGTTTACTTTCAGTTCCCAATACTGAGTCTCCTAGAAGAAACTACTTCATTGGTTCCGTGACGTGACAGTAAGAGGCTGATGTAAGGTAACTAGTGGTGGCCTGGCCCGCCGGGACAACAGGACATGTCCCGGTGCGCCCTTCACCAAAGCGCCCCATCAGAAAAGGGGGAAAAAAGAAAAATAAAACGCCTCCTCAGGGAGCCATACAGCCTCTACAAGGGCGCCGCCAAAATTTTGCAATAATGTCACAAATAATTGGGTACTTAAATAATGAAACCTTTCAATGTTTCGTGTGCCCCTGCATGGCAAAACCTTGCACTAGAGAATCGGCTCTATATCACTATCTAAACGAATGTTCCCAGGCAAAACTACTGTGAGCGCTTTTGGACGTATTAATGTATTCCAGAATGTGCACCTCCTTGGGGAGCTATGAAGCCTTTACAGGCGCCCCATAAAATTTTGCAATAATGTCGCAATCGCTGATAATTAGGGACTTATTAACAATGAAACTTTTCAATATTTTGCGCCTTCCCTAGAAGGCGAAATCTTGCTTTAGATAATCGACTCACTATCACTATATAAAAAGAATGTTCCGAGGCAAAACAACAGCTGTGGGCGCTTTCGGGATTTGCATCAAGAACGTATTTCAATAAGGCTCCAGGTAATGATTCCCAAAATGTGCATCCTTTAGAAGAGACATGAAGCCTCTACAGGGGAGAAGCGAAATTCTACAATAACGTCGCAAATAATTAGGGATTCAATAACAATGAGATGCTTCAAAATTTTGCTGCTCCCTCTTAGATGGCGAAATCGTGCTTTAGATATGCGGCTTTCTATCACTACACTGTAAAAAAAATCCGGAAACATTTCTCAGTATATTGGGCAGCTACCGTTCATGAAATTTTCAGAAATGTTTCTGAGTATTTCGGAATTCTCTTTCTGAAATTTCCAGAAACGTTCTGGGTATTTCGGAATCCTCTTTTTGTTATTTCCAGAAATGTTTCTGAGTATTTTAGAACCCTCTTTCCGTACTTTTCAAAAATATTTCTGAATAGATTGTGCAACTGTGGTTCATGAAATTTACAAAATGTTTCCGAGTAAGATGGAATCCTCTCCATATTTTTCAAAAACGTCTTAAAATATTTCGGAATCCTTTTTCTGTGTGTGTGTGTGTGTGTTTTAATCTTAACCAGTGACAATTTTAATTGTTTCTTTCAGACCTTAAGCAACAAAGCTGTGAAACATGTGATGTTGAAATTACTTGGTTTTATTTTTAATTATTTATTGACTTATTTCATGCGCTTTCTTGGAAACATCCTGTACAATTTTGATTCGAAAATGCTAAATCATTTTCATGGTTAATACTTGAAGTACCAATTAAAAGTAAGAGAATCATTACCAATTAAACTTCATTCAATAAGCATTCGTACACTGGTGGACAATTGCTAAGGACGGATAGCAATAGCAGCAGAAAGAACCACAAAATGGAAGGCAAAGAAGTATGGAAATTAGTATAAGTGTGGGATATTTGTAAGACGTGTTGAGCGTATGCAAATTTTAGATTCACGACGACGCTCGTCACGTGATAGCGCTGATAACGGATATAAAGGATTTGGTGCGTGACGACCATTGTTGTTCAAAGGCAGAATTTAACGGGAAAGAATCACTTGACGAACTTGAATTTTTTGGTATGCCTTCCCGATGTCCCTCAGATGATTTTACCGGTGGTCGTGTTGCTGTCAAGTTTGAAGAGGGCAAAAAGTATACGTCAGCAGAAGATTGGTACTTAGTGCTAACAACGAAAAAGAATCAGCGCAACACATCTACTGAAGTAGCAAAGCAGTTTTCTGCTGCTATTAGCAAGATAATATCTCGAAAAACTCTAGCCAGGCGTTTGAATGCAGTAATTTTTAACTTGTTGTGTCCATCCCATTGTCTACAAGTTAGTGTTTTGCTCGTTTTTAATGATGTCTTATTCAGCATCGCATTTGGAGAGAAGTCGACTGGGCTTGTTTACTATTCTAAGATGAAAGCACAGCAGATTCATCTGCTTTCGTCCACAATTAGAAGAAGTCTTTTGTGAACGAAAACTAACCTGGCATGAGAGTGGTACAGCATACAAGCCGGCAAACATAAAAGAAAAGGACAAAGTATCCTACAAGACAAGTTGTGGCATGGTATGGGTAGGATTATGATCAGTTGCCGTACCAGTGGCGGCTCGTCACTATGGGCCGGGCCCACCCGGAAAAATAGTGCATAATTAGATTATTTAAAAATGTCTTTTTGTGTTTCAGTTTTAAATAAAATCAGGCATGAAACTGATTTTAAATTTCTAGCACTCTGCTAATCGCTAATATAAGAAAAAAGTGTTCCTTTTCTGTTAACTAGCAACACGCTTTAAGAATGATCCTTCAGGCCATTTCAACGGCGGCCCACAACTAAAACCAACTACGAGCATTACGAAAACGGCAAGCGACGTCACCCCGAATGATGTGTATGGGCCGGTTCCCTTCTTGCCCCTTCGAAAAATATCTTTATCCAATAGCAACAGTAGAAGCAGTGGGAGGAATGTGTCTCGACTCGCGTCGCTTATACGATGTTCTAGGAAAAGTTCTCTCAACGCTTTCTCTCTCTCTCTCTCTCGCTTTTGATTTAATCTGTTTTTTCCTTTTCTTTAATCTTAAACGGCTGTTACTATCAAGTATTGGGGGTTTACAATATTTTGGGTTCCCACTCATTTCATTGCATGAAATGCCCATTTTAATTTGTTTATTTTTCTTTATGGAACTAAGAGCGCATTCTCGAAATTTCTGAATGGAGATTTTATTTTCGAAAGGCGTTTGCCATTTTTTAAGTTTCAGTTTGAATTTAGGTTCAGTTGGTTTTCAGTGTCGGGCTAGTATAATAAGAGTTAAGATTATATTTTTGAATTAAAAGCTGTTCCTAAAATAGTCTTCATTGTGTGATATTTTTTCAATTTTCTTATAAGCTATGATATTTGGTTCAAGTAATAAGTCTTAATCGTGTTGGGCCTATTGTCATGCCTCTTCTACGCTAGAGTATTCTAACGCTGAGCAAACCTAAATTATTGCTCAATTAAAAGTAATTTATATTTCTTATAAAAATAATATATTGGTAATTAAGTAAACTGCGTGTTTCTAGAAAAATTAGTTACCAGTTTCGTAATTTGATATAAACGAAGCATGTTAAAGTGAAAATTAATACTGCTGCATGATCCCAGTCACAAACTAATTTTTGCTATCCTGCATGGGAAAAAGAGGGGAGGGGGTCTTATTGGTCTTCATTGCCTCATTATTTGGCACGCCCACTTTAGTTCTCTTCATTTTATCTGTTTTCCTTTTTTTGTGAAAACTTTATACAATTGTCAGAGGCAACCCGAACTAAAACTTTTCGGAGGAGAGTGGTTAAGTTCTCAATTCACAAAATGAAACTCCAAACTTTACCGAATGATAAAAAATGAGCTGCACACATACTTAAACGTAATTACAAGATACATTAGGCCTAAACAGCTATATGGACTCGAAATTTGACAAATAAAGAATATTTTTGGAGGTCATAATAACATCCATCGGGGTGCCCCGATAACAGCGGGCCCACCCGCCAAATTAAGCCACGAGCCGCCACTGTGCCGTACGTCACTTGTGTGCTACCAAACAAGACTATGACGGCTAGTGATACATTAATGTTGTTCTACTGCCACATGTTCACGTGTTCTGTGGTGCTGTGGGCGTTAAATTCGTTTTCATGGATGGCAGTGTAATATGTCAGTAACAATTGTCGTCCAGGAGTGTCTAGGTCACTCAAAATATTCACCCTATCGGATGGCCAGCACGTTCTATAGATCGAAATCATATTGAAAATGGAATCCAGGAGTGTCCAGCTCACTCAAAATATTCACCCCATCGGATGGCCAGCACGTTCTATAGATCGAAATCATATTGAAAATGTTTGGGATGCTTTGGAGAACAGTGTTGCTGGTTGACAACGCCCTCCAATAAGCAAGGACGCCCTTATTCGTGACTCACAGAAAAATGGGATAAATTACCCCAACAACTGCTGGATAATGTTATGTGAAGCATCACGTGACGTGTGGAAGCTTGCATCGCTATCCATGGTAGCCATATCCCACATTGACATCTTACGCCTGAACGCCTGGGGGCGCTTATTACATTTATTCACTTTTACGCATTCAGCCCAAAATGACCGTTTCGTTCTATGAACACTTTTCAACGCTTTCTGGAATTCAGAGCACAATAAATTATCGTTATTGTAATGTTCTAGTGTTTCGACATTAGTTTATTACACTTTTCATCAAATTACGCTCACTCTTTTGCGCTACATAACGCATTGTGATCCGTCCTTAGCAATTGTCCACCCGTGCATAATTCGCAACGGGTAGCTATTGAAATTCTAATGACAGCGTGATTAACACATGCCAATTTTTAATTCATTGAAATTAAATTCGTAAAAAAGAGTTACAAAAAAAAAAAAAAGAAACACTTGCATCTTAGCATTACAATGTCTACAGACATATTTTAAAAATCTTTTAACCGTAGTTTGTCTCTAATTCATTAAACCGTGGGCACCGTGGGATACTGCAATATAAAGTAAACATTATTAACGACGTTTTAAATAATTATACATTTTTGGCGGTTCGTTTTTTGACCGTCCGCAGTCCGGTTTTGGATCGCGCACGGTCCCCCCCCCCACCAGCAAAGGACTGAATATAATATTTTTTCAAAAACATTCCATATTGTTTCAGAGAAGAAAAGAACGCTTCTTGGGAAAACGGAGCAATTTTAATAAGAAAAAGTACAGAATGTTGTGAACAACTTAATTTCTTTTAAAAGAACGTTACAATAAAAATTTTCGATAGTTACAGATTATTGCTCAGTTTATCACGTCCCACACTTAATATTTTTTCATCCCCCTCCCTCCTTCCTAAGTTCCTCTCTCTCTTTTTCCTGGACGGTTCAAAAATAAGAAAATCCTCAAAACGCTAACGCTTCGGAAGCCCCCTTCCCTCAGCGAAAATCATTAAAGGGCGCCTCAAATCTCCTTTCCTGGGGTTCAATTTCGCAACATTTCTAGGGGATGAACTACCAAACACCCCGCCTTCTAATGACATCGAAAACTGCTTTTTTGGAGATACAATTTTGGAAAATTGCAGAGCCCCTAACGTTACCAAATATAGTGTACAGTCGCGTCTTAAAACTTCCATTTCGGAAAACTTCCAGACAATAGCCTCGTGCCTCGAACCCCCCCCCCCTTCTAGTATAATCCTAATCGTCAAAAAATAGATTTTTAAAAACGACAATTTGCTGAGATAATTATCACGCAGTACTCATTAAATAGAGTGAGTCGATGTTAAAGTATGAAATCTGAATATGACAAAACTAGAATTCCAAAAAACAAAATAGAGGTGGAGACCTTTAAACCCTCACCCTACTATCGCTGAATATCGCTTAAAAACTTGTTTTGGAACTTCAATGTCGAAAAATTGGGGTGAGGGAGATCAACTTTACTTTTATTTAAAAAAAAAAAACAAAAAGAATGAAGATAGCGCCTAAGTCCCATCCCTTACTCTAACGTCTAAACCGTCTAAAACTGCGTTCTTAGGATTACAATTTCAAAATTTCTGCGTAGGAGCCCCCCGGCAGGTGGGGTAAATTTAGGGCTTGCCGCCCCCTTCCCCCCACACACCAACAATCTTGTTATGTCACTGTCGGACAGTAGGAAACTATGGCCGTACTTAGGACCGATGGATTGACGAATAGGCGAAGACAACGACAAAACAACTGCTTTCAAAAATCGCTTTTGCCCAAATCTAGCAACTCCAACCAGGGGTGGCATGTGGAAGAGCGTTAACAAAAGTTTAAAATTTCCGCATTGTGTATTTCCGCACAATGTTTTTCAAATGCTCTGACTTTACTGCAGTAAATGCAATTGTTGAATTTTTATTTCACTAACGTTAATTACTTTTTAACTTGTGGAAAACAGTTAGTTACTTAATATTCTTTTTTCTGCTTCTTCTTTCTTTTTCCTATATGACATCGATTTTACTTCGCGTTTTTAGATTCATCGCACTTTTTTGTACTGGGCTGCATGCTTAAAATTCATTTTAAATTCGTGTTCAAGATTCAAATATAGAAGTTCACAGAATAAATTATAATAGATGACTCTTTTTTTTCTCCACTCCAAAAGCGTTTGAAAATGAGATTTTGATGTAAGTATTTCAAATAATGCAAGTATCAAGTTACGGCACTTGTTCTTCTGCGGCTGAAAGGGGCCCCAGAGTTCTCCATTGGGACATTAACACCTTACGCTTCCAGGTGGAAAGCATCCCAAAAATGCATGTGAAAAAGCGGTTTTTTTTTAAATAATAAAGCTTTATTTTAAAAATATATACCCGCTACATTTTTTTTTTTGCTTTTTAGAAACGGTGCGCCTTTGGGTTGCTTGTTCACTGCCCTTTTAGGGGTCCCAGTCCGTCCCTGAAGGCCACTGTATAGAGCCTCTATATAAAGTCTTATAAAGTGCCTCTAGATTAGTGGTTCCTAACCTTTTCAAGCCCTTTGCCTCTTTTGAGGTTGACTGACACTCGTCGGTCCCTTTTCATTGAAAACCCTCATAAATAGTGGTGCTAGTGAATACTTAAAAGATTTTTAATTTGAAGTAAATTGCCAGAAAAAATTTGATATACATAGAAACCATCTCAGTTTATTATTATTTTCTCCGAAAAAATTAAAATTGGAGCTAATTTTCGTGAAACCGAATTTCTAATTTATACAAGAAACGCATAAATAAAAGTTAATCATTAAAAAATTAACTGTAAAACATTTACTGAGCACTGCGGTACTAATTGTATAGCAGTTTCATGTTTTCTTTTCTTTCTTTCTTTTTTTTTTTGTGAAAGTTTTCTGTAAGTTTGAATACTTTCATTATGGCTTTCCGATTTCTCAACGACCTATCTACACACCCCTCAGCCGCAACCCCAGCTTCCTCGTGAGTTTCAAAGCAACCTTTAGTGAAAATTTTCTCCTCTAACCTTCATTTTACACAAGGGAGTTAATAGCACTGACACTTATTTAAAAAAAAAAAAAAAATGCGATGAATGATGAAATGATTCAACCAAGGTGTGCAGAGGCAGCTCCTGAACTTTAATTTGCTTCTTTTCTTGTAACTCCTAATCTGAATTACTATACGTTGTTATTTCTTATTTTACTTTTCAAGCACACAAAAGTATTTAGTTAACTTTCTTAACAGTTGATTCGCATGCGTTTTCAATTTCGACACTCGCTGTTTTTGTTTTTTTAATAATTATGATTTTGTCCTTCAAATGTTCATCGTCCTCTTATTGCCCTTCATGAACTTATCGCCTCCTTTTAGATAAAACTAAAATTTAATTATTGCACTTAGCGTATTTTAGTCACTAGAATAAATTGAACTTAGGTAAAATTTTATTAGTTATGGCTATTTATTGTAAGTTCCGCAAGACTTAACAATTTCTTTCGTGTTTCATTTTCTCAAAAGTGTGTTTATGAAGTACTTGCTGAAATGTTTCCTCAATTCTGTCTTGGGCAGTAACTGCAATCTTTTCTTTCTTTCTTTCTTTTTTTTTTTTTTTTGCATTTTGTCGTCTATTGTACGTTAACTTTATTGTACAAGCTTGCCTATTCGGTTTCCACTGAAAAAAAAAGCACGAAATAAAACGTCAAAATCCAACATTTCCCTATTGTTAGTTCAAAAACGAGTTTCTTCATATGTCTCCAAAACTCGTTTCTGTAGATACTACCGTTTACCTGCCCACGGCAGAATTATTGTGAAGCATGTAATATTCCTGTATGCATAATTATATTTAACTAGCAGTACCCGCACAGCTATGCCCGTGCTAAAAAATTAATGGAGGTCCGTTGAATAAAAAAAATTGACGCCCCCTTCCCCTCTGATGTGAAATGATCATTTTTCTTTGTATAAAATGCGTACTCACCTTTTCAAAAAAAAAAAAACTATTTAAGTTTCTTTGGAATTTGAAACTTTTCGTCAAATGATTGAATTAGATTTACATTTGCTTTAAAACTCAATTTGGCAAGTGAAACGGTTTTTACCGCAATATAAAATATTTCGCCAAAAAAAAAAAAAAAGACATCAAATAATGTCTGTCAAATGTAAAAATAATTCCAAAACTCTATTGTTTATCGCCGCCCAGCAACCACGCTATCAAAATCCATCCATCTAACGAAAAAAAAAAAAAAAGGCCGTGGACCATTCAAAAGCCAAAACAATGAATTTCAGTAACAGTTGCCTTAAAACAATAATCCTAGACTGAACTGCTCCTCGCCTAACTTGCCAAGTGACCACGCTACCGGAACCCAATCCTTTTGCAAGTGAAGCGGATGTTTTTTCGTTGACAATAATAAATGTTTCTCCAAACAAATTAGAAGGTATATGATCACATTAACAGTAGCTTTCAAATATTTATATATTAAGATCTGCGTTTCCCGGCTTTGTCCGGTCTACCTTGAGCATAAAAATTGTGTCGAGTGACATTTATTACAAAAATCATGCTTAAATAAAAGAAAAAAAAAACACCATGCAAAATTACCCTTCCAAACATTGACGACAGATATTAAAATACTTTTAAGAAATTAAAATGCGAAAGATGGATTTTGAAAGCGTTACCATGGAAACATGAAATAAAAAAAGTTTAAGATATTAAATGCAAACTGAGGAAATAAACAATAGATTCAAAAAGCGTAGCCGTGGAAACGTGAAAATAAAATAGTTGACAACCTGAATCAAAATGACACATTTCGAAATTGATTTAAAAACGCTTGTAATTTTTTTCCTCTGTAGATAAAAGCTAATTTTTTCGACCATAGGTCGAAATATTTCTGAAGTAAAAAATGTCGCTTTTTTTCGGTGATGTCAAAAAGAAAGCTGTGGGACAATTCCTTCAATTTTTATTGATAGATTTAATGCAGAAAATAGTGACTAAATTTCAGCTAAGGCTAAAAAAGTTCGAGCTAAAAACGCAAATCACTTCCGTCGTAATGAAGTTAGAGCATCGAAACAAATTGCTTAGAACGCGGAAAATTCTACCCTTTTCAACGATATATAATATTAATACGTGCAAGTAATTTTTCACCCCTTTAATAGCCGAAAATAGACAATTTACGTGAAATTTGGGCCTAAATTGGAATAAAAAAAAGAACTATTTATCGGATTTTTTTCGAGTTATAGCCTATGTTACTCAGTGAGAAGGCACCTTTCATACAGTGAAAGAATTTTTCAAATAGGCGCAGTGGTTCCGGAGATTACCTCGAACATATAAACACACAAAAATTCGTCCTCTCTCTTTATAACATTAGTAAAGATTATGCTACTGAAAGTTGAATTTCCTTCTCCACCCGTGATGTAAGAAAATATAACAAGAAAGTTTCTATAAAACCTATCACATCAGCAGGACTTAAAAGAACACACTGAGTTGAAAGATAAGGACAAAGGACCATCTCGTCTAATTCTCAATATAGCCCAGTCAATAAAGGTTTCGTGTCGCAACTAATTTAGGGAAAGCTGAATTTTTGCAGGATGTTAGCCCATAAAGCAAACACTAAAAAAACACAAAGTCCCGACCCCCACCTCTCTTGCCTTTCTCCCCACCCCCTCCGAAACTTTGCAAGCGCAGTACTATGATTATACGTTTTTTGTGTCGCAACTAATTTAGGGAAAGCTGAATTTTTGCAGGATGTTAGTACTTAAATTACACACTAAGAAACACAAAGTCCCGACCCCTCCCCCTCTTGCTCCCCCTCCCATCCTCCAACCATTTCAAAACATTGAAAGGGCAATCCTATGATTATACGCTTACATCTCAAAAATTAATGATGTTACCTTTTTTATTCACTCCTAACAATATGAGACACCAGTGGTGCCCAATCTACGGCCCGCGAAGCTAATCCGAATGGCCCGTTGTTTTGAGAAATGTTACAACTCGAAGAGTACGATTGATGACAATGTTTTAAGTTTGGAGCCAAATATTTAGAAATTGGGTTATGAAAAACAGCTTACATTTAACAAAAGAAGCATTAAGTAATGATAAGAAAAATTTGATTGCAATTTTCCTTCCTTTTTCGTGTTTTCCCATGTCATTTAGAAAAAAGTAAAACATTTTGAAATTTTATGTGTGCTCCAGCCCGCGAGAACGATTTTAGTATGATCTTCGGCCCTTATGAGAGGAAAAAGATTGGGGTTCACTGTTATCAACAAATTACGTTACATACACTTTTTTTTATGTAGATAAGTCAGTTTCACTGTATTAAAGCTTGACCACGAAAAGAATTCGGATGACCTTGAAGCGAAACATCATTTATATCATTTGGAACAGGTAGAATCTACCAGAAAGCACCAAATAGCACGAGGCACGGTCTCGCTAATCCTATCTGTCGCAAAATAATAACTAACAACATATTACAAATGATACACATGTGTTTGCTTCAAGTTCATCCGCCTTCTTTTCGTGGTCAAGCTATACTAACTTAATCACATACAGAAAACTCACTACAAAAAACAAAAAAATAAATTCAAAAAACAGCTTTTTATCATTACGTCTTGGGAAGAAATGTTTGAACAAAACTTATAGATAATAATACAATGATGATCTGCAATAGTCATTTAGTTGAAATGGAACATCAATTTAATTACGTTCACTTTAAGGTTTTACAACGAAAATGCACTATTTTGTTACAAAAGTTTATAGCTCGTTTGTGTCGCTGATAATCTACAAAATGTTTGGTTCAAAAATATTGTTACAGTGCATTCCACTACAGTGTCCACAAATAGACGTGCAATCGAACCCAGCTTTAAGACAGCTACAGCTTTGTAACACACAATGTTTTACAACTGCAAGATTATTAGTAGGAGAAGTTCATTTGGAGCAGAGGTAATTGTCATGGGCTTAGGTGTCAGTCAGTTGCTTGAAGCTTGAAGTATATATTGCCAACCCCATTCTTCTGCTGGAAGTTTAAAATCTAACCAAGTTTGAATAAAAGTTTGTGTACAAGCAAGTAATAGCAAAAATGTCTCTAAAGTCAAATTTTGATTAAGCAAAACTTTAACCGACTTAGCCGCACGTCAACATCTTTTTAGGATTTACCACCAGATTCAAACCTGGTTAGGTTTTAAACTTCCCTCAGAAGAGTCGGGCGGGATGTGTCCCGCGTACCGTAGACTGGGCACCACTAGTTTATAATATTGTTAGGAATTAAATAAAAAAAGGAACTCCCAGGCAACATCATTAATTTTTGAGCTGTAAGCGTATAATCATAGTACTGCTCTTGCAATGTTTCTGAAGGGTTGGGGGGGGGAAGGAGCAAGAGGGGTAAGGGTCAGGACTTAGTGTTTCTTTGTATGTAATTTAAGTACTAACATCCTGAAAAAAAATCAGCTTTCTCTTAATTAGATGCTACACTAAAAGTGTATAATCATAGTACTGCGCTTGCAAAATTTCGGAGGGGGTGGGGAGAAAGGGAAGAGAGGTGGGAGTCGGGACTGTGTGGATTTTTAGTGTATACTTTATGTGCTAACATCCTGCAAAAATTCAGCTTTCTCTTAATTAGTTGCGATCCGAAAATGTTTAATCATAGCACTGCTCTTGCAATGTTTCGGAGGGGAGTGGGGAGGAAAGCAAGAGGGGTGGGGGTCGGGACTTTGTGGTTTTTTAGTGTATACTTGGTCTGCTAACATCCTGCAAAAATTCAGCTTTCCCTAAATTAGTTGCGACAAAGCCTATTTTTTTACCTTCATTGACTGGGCTAATAGCGTTTGAGACGAGTTTGAAGAAATGTGTTGTATCCATGAATAAGTATATTTGACGATATACACCCAATTATTTCAACCGTCTTGCTGTAACGTTCTTTTGGGTGTTATTTTCTTCTTTTCATGTTGTTAACATTGAGAAGAGATAAAATGTTGGGAGTGAAAATTTCCATTCGTGAAGCTAAGACCTTAAGTCACGTGATATTTTTTAAAGCAAAGCATTGGGAGAAATCAGGTTTCTTTCGCTAGTGTCATGCAAAACGTGTCAATCATTCGTCGTTGTTAAGTCACGTGACTTGAGATGTTTTCCCCCAAGCTGTAGCTAAGCTAATGATTGGACTAGCTCCCTCCATTTACTTATTCCTGCTCTGAGGTAGTAAATCTTGCCAGGGTTTTCTGGAGATAAAGACGCTTTGTTCGCGGTCCTCTATGCATGCGAAGTGTCTTAGTTTCTGGGACATGAAATAGAAAGACATTCGAGTGAATAGTTTTTATTAATCTCATTCTGAAATTCGTAAGTTTGAAAGGGGTTTTACAAAAGGAAATCTTAATCCAAGAATTTCAGAATTTCTTCTTCAAATTGTGGATAAAAGCCGTGAATCGTATGACCAGCACCTTCGACGGAAGCAAATTTTACCTTCGGGAATAACTTCTGAATGCTTTCTTTTTCTTCGTAGCTGTAAAGTAATAATAATAATAATAAAATATTAACTTCCTCTGCAATTCATTGAGGCTGAAAAAAATTGGGGAAAAGTTGACAGAAATGAAGACGCCAGTATGTTTTGGCTTGCCGAAAAAAATATTTTTTGGGTAAAAAATATTTAAACCATTTTATTTTTTGTCAGAACGCGAAGTGTTCAATTCAAAAAAAAAAAAAAAAAAAAAAAAAGTTAAAATGAGATAGCACTTTTCTGAAAAGCATTTTTCTAAAAAATGAGCAAAATCCTCGTTCTAAACAACTGCTTGGGTGAAAGGGGTACAATATATAAATCACTGAATATTCGAGGTTTGACTTGAAAATTTATCAATAACACTTATTTCTTACAAGAAAGGGAAGTTAGCATGACTATAGAATTACAAGAAAAGTGTTCACTATTGCATTAAGCAGGCATTAATTTCCTGCAAAAAAAAGTTAAATAACGAAAGTAAATTTACATGACATTTTTCTACATTTGAACACGCTTCAAATGCCCAATGTCGACATGAGTTGCAAATGAATTCAGCTAAAGAACTTTAACTCTGGTCATTATCTGAAAATATAAGTGTGATTACTCTCCAGCTCTTCACCTTATGATTAGTGATGTGCCGGATCGTTAAAAAAGTAGATCTGCGGATACGGATCAGGATCCGGACCATTATTGTCGAGATCCGCAGACATGGATAGGTACATCAAATTTTTTTAACCCAAATCAACTACCCAAGTGTTAAATTTGCTACGGCTATGTTTCTTCAAAAAATGCTATCTACGGCGAAAATATAATCAAGACTATGATATACAGTAGATCCTCGTTTTACGCGGGTTTATTTTACGCGGTTTCGATTATACGCGGTTTAAAATTCGACGCCTTTATTTTGTTTTACGCGGATGAGTTTCGGTTTTACGCGGATGCGGCAATGCAAACAGATAAAATTTTCCCCTCTTTCAAAATCCAAACTCCTAAAGATTGCAGATTACGCGTAATCAACTGCATTTTGGAGTGCTAATAATCGAATTTGGGTCACTGGAGACACTTTATGCGATTGGTTCCAGAGCTCTTTCCAGAAGTAAAGTTATTAAACTCACACAGTTCAGAACTCACTGGAAGTAGAACTTTTAGGAGTGACAAAGGAGGCTAAAAACCAATGAGAATACCGACGTCTGTGACGCACAACCAAAAACTTTCACATTGAAAAATTTGAGCCATTCCTAGACAACAGAAATGATCTTTCTGATTTGTTAGTGAAAGAAGATTCTATCATGGAAATGACGCAAGTGCTCATGGATGCGTTAATGCTATGCAAAGAATTACAGAAAAAAAATTCTTAATGACTGCCAAAAGACTATCATAGCCAGCTCCTATTTATAAACAGGACACGAAATTAATTTATGTTTTCTTTATGCATGTTGTGCATAAAAGTCGATATAAGTACACATTAAACTTACTATATAATTAGTCATCACTAAAATGAAGTATTTTATTATGTACAGAACCAAACCCCTATTTTAACACTAGTATTAGGTCTCCATTTACGCGGTTTCGATTTACGCGGCATATCCGTGGAACGTTTCCCCCGTATCCGTAAAACGAGGGTCTACTGTACTCTTTAAAGAAATGTCCGTAAAAATTGAGGGAGAATTGGAAGGAATGGGTCAGCTTTGCATTTATGCTTAGATAGAAGGTGAAAAATTATCTCTAGCTTGCTCGTTAGAGGTATGATACAGGAGCAAAAGTGTAAAGCTGCTTCTGAACATGCTAGAAATAATTTTTCGCCTTTTATTTCAGCAAAAATGCAGCGCTGACAAATTCCAACCAACTTACTCTGACCGACGAAATAACAGAGCCGGGAACATCTTTTTACAAACTGTAAATAGAGAATTCAGTATCACTTTTTCTGAAGGATGCCGAGAAAAAGCAAAATAAAGAATAACACAAACCCCAAATCAATAACAAAATGAATATTAAATTAAAAATTAAACTGGAATGCCGGTATTAGTAACGGTATTAGGAATTTCGCAAAAAATTATCAAAATATATCGTTTCATAATTTTGTGCAAAAAGTGCATTATTTATGAAAACTTCCATTGAACAAGCATAAAATGAAGGAACAAATGTCATAAAGGAACAAAACTCAAAAATAGTAAAAAACATTTTGCGTCTATTGCATTGTCACTAAGTCTGGAACTAATTTCAGTGTATTTTCCACCAGTTAAAAATACTTTTTCTAAACTCACACAGGTCGGTGGTACTGTTAATAATGCGAGACACCTCCTCAAATTGTCTCAGTCCTTCATCTTCAAATGATTCGGTGTCCTGCGTGGTGGTTTTGCATAAATCATTTTTGTGTGAGTGTCGAATACTAGCATTAATTCAAAGAAGCATAATTTGAGTTTGATATTTTTTTTTTTTTTGAATTTATAGCTAGTTGTAATTTATCTTCGAGAATCAATGTTTTTTAATTTTAACTTCTTGCATGATTTCCTCTTGATCAGGATAAGTTTGTGTTCGTTTTTTATTAACCCTTTGATTTGAAATGATGAAAACTAAATTTGATCTTTTGTTGATTTCTTTTAATCTTTTTCTTTTCAAAATTCTTTATAATCATGTAAGCACCTGAAAATATTTTCCAGTTGATCATGCCTTTCCTAGAATTTCCAATCCGATGCCGAATTTAGTTCAGCGGGATTTCGGGATTGTAAGGAACCAATCCAGCGGGGATTGGCTTCATTATTCTAAAAAATAAATTTTTATGTCAAATAGAAAAAGTGGTGCTTTTTAGGAAGGACTGCTTTTATTAATTTAATTATTAGTCTTCTTAATTTCGTACAGCAATTGTAAAGCGCTACGAAGTCGGATCCTTATTAGCAATGATCATTTGGTAATAAGCAAAAATGTGCCGCTCGTACGGGATGCTAAAGGATTTTTGCTCCAAAAATAATGTGCTTGATGAAAACACGTGCTGTGGCTCCACTGCAATTAGTTTTACTAAAATTAAGTAATTGCGAACATGTTGAAAAAGATCCGCATTAACTTCATCAATTTCTGAAATATATTTTTCATTTCTTATGCTAGGTTTTCGCTCAAGAATTTCGGACAAAAACGATGCCCCTTGGATATGTGTTTTGCTTCATAAACGTTGGTCAGTATCAGTGAATTTGATTCATTACAGGGTTAATCCATACAAAGTTCGACGGATGGGTGCGCTTGACCATTTTTAATTTTTTTGAAACTCATATCCCTAAAAGCTGCATATGAAAGATGTTCAAAACCACTTTCATTTTTTCTCTGAACTGGACCTTTGATTTTTTAGAAGTCATCAAAAATGGTTTTCGTAGTCAAAAATGGGACTTTTAGACCTTTGCATTTTGACCAAAATCTATTGGAATTACATTCACGGCAGATGTTAAAGTGCATAAGATGATAGTCTTGCATGCCGAGTTACGTGGTTGTAACTTAATAACTGAAATAATGGCAACAAATTAAAGTTCAAGGTCAAATGTAAAAATTTTACTCATTTCAAAGGGGGATAACTCGCGTGGAGGACAGAAACACAAAATGAAATATGGCAAAAACTAATAACTGGAATCACGCTAATAAGAATATGTAACTGTTACTGTGTGTTTGTTTACCCTTTATAGATTACAGCCCTTCAAAAGTAGAAAAAATGACAAAAATGACATTTTTAGACCCGTGTAAACCAAAAAGGGATGGAATTAAAAATAAAACATCTTGGCCAATTGAATATTACATTCAAGTTCTATACATGTTTATATATATATATATATATAGTTTTGTGTATTTGGTTTGTAAAAAATATACAGGTCTTTTAAATTGAGTAATTTTGCTAGTTAATTCATACACTAAAACAGAAATGAAACGGATGAAAACGTCATTGCACCTTCTTAAATTACGTATACTGTGCTCTATATAATATATTATACTGAAAAAACATACTGTAAGTATAAAAATAGTTATTTTAATTTGATAACTTAGAAATATTTGAACATGAATGAATATATCATACTTGATTGAAAGCTTAAGTGGTAAATTTATAGACTATACTGATAATCTACGCAAACAAATTTTCAATACATACAAACATACGCTCTGTATATTAACTTATCTAAATTGTCTAAACACATACAAAACCATTATCTATACAGCTGAAAGAAAACATAAGTGCTTTTTCATTTCTTGCTTGAGTGTGGTTTTGAGAAAATGAATTCACACAGACTATAGTTCTGGTGGTGGCACAGTATATGGTGTACTGAAATACACTCTGTCGCAAAAAAAATATATGCAATCCAGAAGAAATTGAGCTACACTCATGAAACTTGGCAGGCATGTAGTGTATAAAGAGATAAGATGATTAAAAATTCAGAATAAAAGATAATTTTAGTAAGCAGTTACAGCATGCAAAAGGTTACAAATCAGTAAGTAGTAAAGCCACCTCTGGCAGCTATACAAGCCGAAACACGACGTGGCATCGAATCAATTAGATCACTTATGACCCCATGCGGAAGATCATGCCATAATCTTTGCAACTACGTCGTTAATTCCCCTGTATCCCGGGATGGCTGCACTTGCCTTCCCAGCACCTCGCAGACATGCTCTATTGGCGAAAGATCTGGTGACCTGGCAGGCCATGGAGTACGTCATACCCTGAAAACAATGTTGAGAGAATCGCGCAGTATGTGGACGAGCATTGTTCTGCTGATAAATAGCACCTGGGCGACTTGATAGCATGGGCAGAACAATCGGCGTTAAAATGCTGTCCACGTATCTGCGAGCTGTCAAAGTGCCTTGGAAAACAACTAGAGGTGATCGTGTGTCCCAAGAAATCGCTCCTTACACTGTCACACCTTGTGAAATGGCTGTATAACGCTCGACAACAAATGCCGGATCGGAGCGTTGACCAGTGCGGCTCCACACACATGTACGGTGATCATCAGCACTGAGACTGAATCGGGATTCATCGCTGAAGATCACACACCTCCAGTCTGTCACACTCCAAGCTTCCCGAGGTCGACAAAAATCCAGTCGACACTGCCTGTGATGTGGGGTCAGTGGCAAGCGTCTTAATGGACGTCGGCTCCTTAAGTCAACTTCGGGCAGTCGTCTCGTAATGGTTTCCCTTGATACCACCGTATGCTTGGAAGGAGGTAAGTCGCGTTGAATCGATGCTAGCGACTTTGTCGGTGCTGAGGTAGCCGCTCTTCTGATTGCGCGATGATCGCGTTCATTTGTATCCCTGGGGCGCCCTGACCTTCCGCGACGGTAGACTCTTCCTTCCGTGATCCACTGCTGCCAATACCGAGCAACTACCATATCACTCCGACTGAGGTGGCGACCGATACTCCTGTTTGACCAACCTGCTTCTCTGAAGCCTATTATACGGTCCCTATCAAACTCCGTCAGCTGTTCGTACTGCCGCAGGTTACGTCTTAGAGGCATCTTAAGACACAATACAGTCCACCGAAGTCAACAGATTCGATTGAATAGCCCCACGGCAGAAGTACTCATGCTTTTAAACTGACCCACCTGTGCAACTCACATGCTTATAGCGCGCTTAGCCTTGTTTCATTGGCGCTGAAATTTTAATCATTTGCATATCGGCTACCAAACTGCATTTGTGCCGAGTTTCATGATTGTGACTCTAATTCTTCTAGGTGCATATATTTTTTTGCGACAGAGTGTACTTTACACAAATAACTACAAAAATAGAAATAACTTTGTTAATTTATGTAATCACGAAACGGATGTCAATTTAAGAGCTGAATGGCATTTCTATGCAATATCACATGGTAATGGACAATGTAACGGAATCAGAGGAACCATAAAAGGATTTGATACTAAGTCTAGTTTGTAAAGAACTACTAGAAGTCACATTTTAATTCCCACAGAAATGTATACCTTCTGCATTTTTGCTACTAAACATTGCATGTATCCTTGTGAGCACTCAGTATATTAAACTAGCTGAAAAAATCCTGCAAGAAAGGTTTGAATTTGCTAATAAAATTCCCAATACAACATTTAATTTTCAGTCTACTCTTTAACAGAAGGAAATCGGCCCCTAATTTGTATTGGGCACTCGCCGGTTGCTATATAAAATCCAAACTCCCGGCGTTGAAGCGGTCCATTGCATTTTCTTCATAAACGCGCGATTTATGCACTGTACACCCTCTTTAATTAATGGCAATTCGCTCTTAATTTACAATAAAATGACTTAAAATGACTAGGTAATAAGAATGAATTCTCACTTACACTCTGAACTTAGATGCTGTGCCGTAAATAAATAAAGCAGAGCCATCAAAGATACCAGAACTTGGTGTCCAAAAATCATCGAAATTGTTTTCATAGATACGTATGATGAGATCAAAATTCGTCTTCCAGCGACATTTTCCGTCTTTACAAGTCAATGGTAGTTTTACTTGAGCAAGGCGTTCTTCATCCACTGTGACATTGCGCTAAAAATACGAAGATAATGATGGTAAAAGTGTTAAAATTCAGAAATCTTTTTAAGAAATACATGTTATGCGAAAATGATAGGTTTGAAGCGGAACACATTGAAAGGAATTTTCAACAGTAATATTCTGAACCTGAACAAAAAGTAAGGGGTATGAAGATGATATGAACAAAAATGAGATGGGGGGGGGGCAAAAGAGTTTGATCAGTATTTTCAAAGATAATAAACAGACTTTGTTTACTGAATTCAGGGACATTATCAAAACATATACTGGGTAAATGACAAGTTATGGGAGCACTAAATATTGTGCAGGCTCATTTTGTACTGCTCATTTTGTATCGATTTCAACATCGATATTCCAGAAACGTCATCAGTAGGTTCTCAAAACAGCATCTTTCAAGAACACATTCCCCCACCACACTTTTTACAAACTTAAGTTTTTTTTTTATCTTCAGTGTTATTAGTAATTTTAATGTTTCTCAGTAGTGATGCGACATCGATGTTTTATGTTTTTTCTAACATCGATGTTTTGCGTTGAATATTTTGAGTGTAGTGTAAACAGAAGATTTGCGAGGGAATGTAAGAAGAGGAAAGTTGAAAATCTAAAGAATTTGCCTCAAGCAACTCAAAATGGGTTGAAAAGTAAAGAAAGGAAACTTTCAACGGAAAAAGTGGATAAATTAAGGTTTCTTCAAAATCACCTCAGGAAGTATACAAATATATTATCTGTACACTAGCAGTACCCGCACGGCGATGCTCGCGCTAAGAAGTTGAAAAAAGTCCATCGAAAAAAAAAAAAAATCCACGCCCCCTTTTCTAATGTTAAATGATCATTTTTCTTCAAATAAAATGCGTACACACCTTTTCAAAAAAACTATTAAAGTCTCTCTGGAAGTTAAAACTATTCGACAAAACACATAAAAAGATTAACAGTAGCTTTAAAACTCAAAATAATCCTTCAACTACATAGTTCATCACTTAACGCGCCAAGCAACCACGCTACCGTAACGCTACCCTTTAGCGAGTGAAGCGGTTTTTTCCCTGCAATTTAATGTTTTCACCAAATAAACCATGCTATAGTAAAAACGTTATAAAGAACAATCACAATTGAATAATACGACAAATGAAATTATTTACTTAAACATGTAACTATCTTCAACTATAAGAACAAAATCTGTTCGCTGATCACAACAGAGCAGCATGGACATGGTTCCTCGCAGCTATCGACATTGTCGGCAAGCTCCCTCTCGAAGAGTTAACTTACCCCACCATCTATTAGGAATTCATTGAACTAAACAATTAATTAAGTATTTAATTTGCAATAACAAATATTTTGGTCAATCTGGTTTAACAAAATAGTCTATAGCCTTCCTCAATGAATGGACTATTCAACACAAAATTTTTTTTTTAATTCGAACCAGTAGTTCCTGAGAAAAGAGCGTTCAAACAAACAAACTCTACTGCTTTATATTATTAGTATACACAAGGAAAGGCACTGGCCAAAACAAGGAAAAATTTGCTCAATTCCCCTCATCGCAAAACTGTAGTCGTGAGAAAGTTATTCATAAGAATAAATGCAGAATGGGTTTGAGAAGAAGGAAGCTTCAGTGCCCAGAGATTCATAAAAAGCAAAAACTTTTTTCCCAAGAACACCTAAACTGAATTTAAAAATTTTATGAAAGAATGCAAACAGATTTGATAGAGAGAGAAAAAATTCAGTTACAATCTGATAAAAAGGAATAATTTTTTAAAAACAAGCTCAACACCACGTTTATTCTTATTTTAGCTGTTTGAAATTGATACAGTGAGAAGCAAAGGGATGCAAGTGCTAAAATTGAAAATTTGGAAATAACCAGCACAAATAGTTAGGTAAATCTCTCCTCTGTTTTGGGGTAAGACATAGTACTTGTAGCTCTGGTAAGTGCTACTATATAGCATGATTGGCAGAATCGTCGGCATTCGTGAAGCTGGATTGTCTTATCGTGCAGTAGCCGCTCGTGTGCAGCGTAACAGAAGCACAATCATGCGTGTTTGGAAGCAGTGGACGGACGAGGGTTGGACAGCTCGGAAATCCGGCAGCGAACCCCGAAATGTGACGACAGTTTGTGATGACAGACACCTGGTGCGTATGGCGCTGATGGACCGCACATCTTCTAGACAATAGGCAGCACAGTGGTTAACCGCTACAGGTGTTTCATTGTGTGCTTCATCAATTCGGAGACATCTGCTGCAGCGTGGGCTGCGCGCAAGGATTCTTTTATACAAGATTCCTCTCACGCAAAACCATCGCCGCCTGTGGTTACAATAGGCCAATGTGCATAGGAGCTGACGTGCTGATTGGCAGCAGGTCGTCTTTTCTGACGAATCCCGCTTCAATTTGTGGCACCATGATGGCCGAATTCGTGTCAGGCGCTATGGCGGTGAAAGGCACATTCCGGAGTACATTATCGAACGCCATAGTGGACGAACACCCGGAGTTATGTTCTGGGGTACCATAGCATATCATGGACGATCACAATTGCTACGAATTGTGGGCAATTTGAACAGAACCCGAAACATAAACGAAGTTTTACAGCCCCAAGCTATTCCTTTCGTGCAAGGATTGCCAGGGGCTGTATTCTAGCAGGATAATGCCCGTCCACATGTCATCAGGACTGTCAATCCTACCTTGATTCGCAGCAGGTACAGCTTCTTCCTCGGAATGCATATTCCCCGGATATGTCACCAATTGAACATGTGTGGGATTTCGTTGGGCGGCGTCTCGCTCGTGATTCTCGTCCTGTTGCTTCGACAGACGAAATTTGGTTGCGCATACAAACAAAATGGAATACTCTTCCACAGGTAGATATTCAAACTTTGTTTCACCCCATGCCGAGTAGTGTAGCAGCTCTTATTACGGCGCGTAGTGGCCACAAAAAAAACTAATTTCTATCTCTTTTTTTTTGTTTGTTTGGTTTGAAAGTGTAATCCTTTATTTGTACCATTACCATTCAACTGTGTATTAAATTTCATTCAACTATGATGCTTCCTTCATGGTGTTGCAATTTTCACAAACAGGAGTGTAATTTTACAACCATTATGTGATATTAGCATACTACCCGGCGTTGCCCGTGTGCTTTTCAGTGCAACATATCTTTTGGATAATTAAATGAATGAATTCTATCTAAATGAGCGTAAAAAATTGCATTCACACCGCTTTCTAGGCTCACATCTTCAAAAGACTTTACATAGTACAGAAAATCAAGCATTTGCCGAAAAACTAGCATCAACATCAACTTAGAGCTAAAAAGTATGAGGCATGTTGTCTAGGCTCATTAGTGTTCACTGGCACATTTTCTGAGGCTAAATCAGACGGGCGGTACATAAATTGTCTTAATGCAAAGACAAACTATTGTCTTTTGCACATCTTGTGGGACAGCCTTTTACGTGATGCTTTGTGCTGCCTTGGTAGGTTTGCTTCCCCCAAGACATCAAAAAATGCAACAGTACTTTTCACTTACATTTTATTCGGAAATAAATCATTAAATGTCTCCTTAGAAAGAGTCGTGAGCTTATCAAAAAAAAAAAAGGTCAATCCCTATTATCATGCACAAATATACACAAAATAGTCTTCTTGGATACAGTGACAATATTTTCCGATTAATGTCAAATCATCCTCAATGTCCAAAAGCTAAACAGACAGCCCACCGTACAGAAAATGAAGAATTCAGTAAGTATTGTTAATCGACGATAACACTCCGTTTTACGGATTTTGTGGCTGTATTTTCTGAATGAAGTTATCAAGTGTTAGGTTATTTTGTATGTTTTCAGGAAAGCGTATTTCTCAGAAAAGCTGCTTAGTATAGATAACTTTACAAAATGTGTCTGCTCGCTCATGCCATGGCGATTTAGTGCCATGCCATAGAGTAAAATTGGATAAGTGCAACTTGCCTAAAAAGACGAACGTCTGCTACATTTTATTTTCTTATATTGACGTCAAATTTCTATTTTCGTAGGTAAAAATGACAGACAGTAATATTAATTTCTTGTAACGATCTGAAATTTGTCCAGAGTTAAGTTCTATTTCAATTTTATTAAACCTAATACTACATGCCGAAAATGTTGTGCATGATATCTCACACTGATGCAGGTAGAGAGAACACGTATTAAAGTTTGTTGCTCTAGACAGAGTATTCCTTAGAGAACATCGAAATTTTAATTTGTAGAGAAACAGTCGTCGTTTGAGGTGGGAGTGGTTCCACTGACTATATTACGGTTATTATTTTTAGTTACGGAAAACATTAAAAATGGAAGTAGGTGGACGCGAATTTATGGAACGAACTATTTAAAAATCGTCTATTAAACTAACTGCGTTATAGAGAAAGAAGTAGGCGTGCGCATTTTGGTCATTTTCCGTGTTCGACTTTTCAAAATTGTTTGCAGGCCATAAAATTTATTTAAAAAAAAGTCTAAGTCTTTTTTGTACTTACAACTGTATAATAGACAAATCTTTTGTTTATATTTTACAGAAGCTTGTTGCGTATTTTGTTCCCCTTATCCACAGCTTAAAGGCAATCGAAATATATTTTCACGTTTCGAAACGTAGTCTGAAAATTTAAAAGTTTAATGATTTAAAATTTTCTAATCCATTAATTTAACTCAAAACTTGCTCCTAAATAATGTTCTTAGTCCCTCTCCCAGCAGCAAGAAGAATTACATTTGTGAGTGAACCCAACCTTGAGCAAGGACCATAAAGCTATCTATATTGGAAATAGGAAGGGTACATCTCTAATACATTAAAAGTACTTAATCGACTGCCCTTATAACTTGTTGATCGTGATAGAGAACGGAAGTCTCACTGGAGATTGTAACCTCTTGGAGTTTAAAGAAAGATTCGTTGTGGTTACACGTCAGATGCAAAGTGTTTCACCTTGTCCCAATACTGCTAAGAGGGTTTCATCTACTACAGTGATAATTTTCCATTCATCTCTTACAACACTTCTTCAATGACGGTTGAAATGCTTAGCGGTAGTTACAAACTTCCAATATTTTTCGATTGTTTAAAATAACAGTTATAAAACTGAGCTTTTTAATTGGGAATGTAGCTTTGTTCAACTTATTTTACGATGAAGAAAAAACTGCATTTGTGGCGTAATATTTCATCATGCCCTTGTAGTAATCTCTGTGTGTCAAAAGTTGCATTATACCCGCCAACAGGTTTAAAATTATTGCTAGTCGGCGAAGATGTTTCATCAGGTATATTATTGCTCGAATATTAAGATAATATAAAATTTTGAATAAAAAAATTTGTTTATGTAAAAAAGTAGCAATTTTCTGCAGTTTAAAACGGTTTAAATTTAAATTAATATTTCTTTGCATTTTTTCAACTTAAAACTCCAACCCTCCCAAAACTGTATGAATGCCGTCGAATTAAATTTCCGTGTGGTTTTTGCAGGTCGAAAGGTGCACAGCTTTTTATTTCAGCACGCATTGGCAATCCTAGTATGGTAGTTTATGCGCATTTAATATCAAAATATCACCAAACAGGCATTGGCTTCGTTCAAATGTAGAAGCAATTTTCACCCTTAATACCTTGACGGGCGACTTTCTAGTATTATATACTAGCCGCCTGCGGCGACCAGCTGGTCCGCCTTTTTACGCAATTCACCTTTTTTGCTCCAGGGTTGCCGCCATCGGCGGCTGATTAGACAATTTAGCGACGGTATTAATCAATGTTTTTCTCTATATATAAATATTATCATTCGCCTTTTTACGCCAACGTTGGCTTCTTCGGCGGCTGCTTAAATAAATTTTGTGTTAAATAAAGTATTTTCTAGATCTATCTCCCGTTATGTCCTTTGTAATATTTTTAAAGGGGGGGGGGAGGAAGCACAAAGGGACTCTTCATGCAAATTTTGTCGGAAAATAACAAAAAGCACTTCCAATTTTATGTGAAAGCATTGTTTTTTCAAAGTCATGGTGTGTGTTTGTGTGTGGGGAGGGGGGTCATTGATCCCCCGTTGAAATTCCTCTATTTCTTACTGTCCATCTACTGCATCCACCTCTATATTTGTCCATATATAGTCCCTCTTTCTCTCTATCTATCTATCTATACGATCCATGCATATCTACCTCTGATAGTAATCAACAATCCTTTTCTATGTAAAAAAAAAACATTTTTTGCTCAATATCATCTCTCTATCTACCAAACCTAACCACCAATCCCTACAAAAATCATGCAAAATACCGCGGACTTGATTTATTTACTTAAAATTGCACGCAAAAAAAGGCTCTAAGTAAGTACCCATAAATATAGCAAAACGTTCAGAAAAAAAAAAAAAAAGAAGTTGGGAAAATAAAGATATGAAATCTTTGAACGTTGGGAAAAAAAAAAAAAAAAATGAAGAGAAAGCAAACGATTTCAGTTAGGTCACGTGATTAGGAAGTGCGGAACTCAGCCGGCAATGCTTACAGGTCACGTCGTGTTCTGCATTTAAAAAATTGTAATAAAAAAACTTTTGCGTATTTTTAAAAACTTTTTTCTTCTGAAGGGGGCGGAATGTTTTTACTATTACCAACTAAAATTTTGGAATTGAGGGCTCAATACTTTTTGCAGGATGGGTTTCGAAAAAAACTAAACCCAGAAAAAAATGCGAAATAAAGGTTTTTTCAAAAATTTATAAAAAATACAAAAATTGCTCTATCTTCAAAATTTTTTCATTCATCCTATTTAAAATTAAATTTCCTACACTATAGTACAAAAAAATATTTGTGTGGTGCGATTGGTTCGGGGTCTGTAAGGTAAAAAGTACTAAAAAGTGCAAAAAAAAAAAAAAAAAAAAAAAAAACGCATAAAACATTAAATAACATTTTTTCTAAATAAAATATCAAAAATCGAAGCCCGAGGTGCACAACTTCAGCAAAAACTACACCTGTATACCAAATTTCATCTTTCTAGGCCTTACCGTTTTCCCGGGATGCGCGCCACACACACACACACACAAAAAACATCTTATTTTATTGTATGTATAGATAAATCGCAGTTGAAAATTAGTGACATTTTCACAGCTATAAAAGTGCAATTTCGAAGTTCTAACATAGTCATATGCTTGTGATTTCAGTTCACTGTGGATTGACTGTTACAGGTTTACACTATGGAACTGCAGTCTATACTGCCGTGTGCAGGTGAAGGGCAGTAACTGAAAACTGAACGTTGCATATGAAATGAGAAAATAATGTGCGAATATAACTTGACAGCAGTTTTTTCGATTGCACAATTGAAGGGACTCCTGAAGATGTGTAGGACTTACTTTTCCAAAATTTCAAAATTGGGCCCTGATGAAAAGGTTTTTCTTCAACAGCGCTGCTTGTTCACCGTAGACAGAATTCTGTGAATGGTTATTGGACTCTCTCTTTCGAAAATTGAGTCCCCTTTCTCTACTGCTGCATGCAACATTCCTGTTCCTATATTATTTTTTCCTTTGAGGAACAATGAACTGAGTGCATTTTGACAACATAAATACAAAGAAGTCAAAAGAGCATTATTTTTGCCAAAATTTAAATTATTTTAGGTCTTGTGTTTATGTGCTGTTTTTTATGTATTATGTTTCCGTTTTACAAAAATGTTATGTGCCAATTTGGTTAGGGATGGGGCAGGGGGTCGTTATCCCTATTAATCCTTCCCTCAAATCCATGCTTGATCAAAGGTTGAGCTTATTGTCCCCTGTTTCTATTTGATATTTTAAAGTGCAAAGTCTGTAAAATTAGTTTTCCATGGAATATGTAACAAGTAACAGGTGTAAGCCGAAAACTAATAACACTTACATTAATAACACTATCAAATCCGTTAAATTAGGTCTCTATGGAATAAGTAACAGTTGTAAGACGAAAACTGACAAAACTGGTATTAATGACAGTGTCAAACCTGCAGCATTTCCTCTCTAAGAATAGATATAATGATGGCAGTTGCTTGTTTTTCATCCGAGCCTTCGGGAACCAGCTTCATCATAGCCATTATTCTCTTTATATCCATCGTAATACCTTGAACTAGTCGAGGATCTAAGCTGTTTGGAGTGATGTCTTCAATAATTATGCTGTCCACCCTCTCGGGCTAGAAAATCATAGTAAAAGTTAATGAAAATCAAAATCTCAGTGTATTATAAACTGTTTTAATGCAATTGCTGTTCATACTGAATCTTATTAAGCATTTTTAATGTTTCCGGGGTCAGATGGGATGATATTTAAAGGAAGTTTAGGGGCTTAAAATATCCCGTTGATCCACCTCCATGGTGAAGGGGGCACTTGTAACCCCTCCGTCTTGGATAGTATTACAATGGCATCCATAGTCGTTATAATTTCTTTGCGAATAGCATTAGTTTGTAGTAGCGATTGCATGCGCGATCATACGTTCCATCTAGTGATGTGGATCGGGTAAGTACCCAGCGGGTAGGTAAATATTTTTTGGGTATTTACCCAAGGCCTGGGTAAATACCCAAAAACTGGGTATTTTACAAAAAAAAAAAAAAAAAAGCAAAAAGTGAATGAGATTTTTTTTTAAAATTTAAATATGAAATAGTTGATAAAACTGATACATACATATGTATTACACCGTTCATAATATTTTTTATTGAACAACTTGATGAAATTATGAAAGAAACATATCGTGTAAACCAAAGAATATTTCTTTTTAATGTCATAATTGGAGGAGTATAAGCAATTCAATGATGAACTTCAGGATTTCAAAATCACAATCTAGGTTAGTCATATCTAAAATGAAAAAAAAAGAGAAGGAAGCATGAGGGATATTTGTAAGAATAAACTGAGAAGTTATTAAGACTGTGATGTTATTAATTTATTTTATTGATGTTTAAGTGATAACGTGGCAAATATAGAAACAGTTTTCACATTAATAGGCAAAAAAAAAAAAAAAAAAAAAAAAAAAAATCAAAATATTGTTTTCTGTTGCTTTGCTCATTTGCACTTTCTCCCCAGTACTTCATGATTCAAACTAGAGGTGCGAAATCGATGGATCAACATCGATGTTTGAGAACATCGATGTTGGAAATTTAAACATCGATGGTATTGATACATCGACCCAAAAACATCGATGTTTCCGAACATCGATGTTTTAAAACATCCATCTTTTTGTCAATATTTAACATACATTTTTTAATATACTACACTACAAACTTACATAGATGATAATCTCTAACAAATGTTTCTTAATGGATCAGGGAATTCTTTTGGCATTGCGTCTAATTTAAGTAATACAAAAGAATATGAACCCCACGAATATATTGAAACTACTGAACTGCAAATCATGAATTTAATAGGAATAACTTCGCAACATCTTGTTACTATAATGTGACAGAAAATGATAATAAGACATGCAACAATTGATACAAACTAGTTAAATCTTCGAAAAAATATATCATAGCACTTACAGTCAGTTGCATGATGAGAAAGAGTTGTGTAAATTATATTAAAAGTACAAAATTAATTCTGACAATTATTATTAAGAGCAATAAATATGTTTTGTACTGTTAGCGCTATATAATTGAACACTAATTGTGAGTAAATGAGGGACGGCTTGTTTGAGGTAGACGCAGTGGCGGATACAAGTGAGGGGGTCATAACGCCCTCCCCGCCAACCCGCAACAACATATGAATGTTTGCTCGAAAAAATAAAAAACTTGATCGAAACCGTAGTAAGTGCATACAAGGAGGAGGGGGATGTGGATCATGACCCCCTCCTCCCATCAAAATCTGCGACAATACTTTGTAATCTGTTTCAAGGTTCATTGCATTTGAGTAGTGAAAATGACTGCTTGAAAAAAAAAAGCCGAACCGAAACCATAATAAGAAACAGTAAATAGTTCTCGATTTTTTTTTTGGGGGGGGGGGGGATTAACTGTCACTTTTCTATTTATAGCATATGTATTTAAAAATGTAGACAGTAAAAATAGCTCTTCTTGAGACAGTTAGTCTGCGGCGCTGGGTTCAGGAGCCAGTATAATGAAAAGTAACAAAGAAGTGTCTGACGCCCGTTTGCTTTTTATAAGCAACAAATTTAATCAACGATAGTTTTTGTAAAAGCATATCCAAAGCTTAAGGCATTGCTTCAATCGATAAAACATTTGAGTCCGTAAATGTTTTTTTTTAAATGTAAAGTCTCTATAGATTAGAATTTCTTTCTGTTGCAATTTTTAGATAGTTCAGTTTTTAGTCGTGCTGAGTTTATTTTTAAACGTGCTGTAAATAGTTTATTAGTTTAAATCAGTGTTTAGGATTTATTATCGTGCAAGAAATATAAAATTTGAGTGTCGTGTTAGCGAAAACCTCATTATACATAGGTTCTCACAGGGGTGCCCACCTAGGCAGTGGCGGATACAAGGGAAGAGTCATAGAGGTCATGACCTCCCCCCTAAAACGTCGACAATGTTACCTGTTCGCATTGTATTCTAACGGATTCTTTACGGATAAAATGTAAATGATTTCAGTTTTTGTTTCAATTTTTGAATTATTTTTCTACTACTTTTAACTGTTTATAAAATTTATTCGTGAGGTTTTTGTCCTATTAAGTGCCAAATTTCAGACCGATGTGGTATTTTTTAAACACCTAAGCTGTTACAGAAATTTTTCATACGAAAAACCATAAGTTTATTCATGGAGGAGGGAGAGGGGTCACTCTTTAGCATGAACCCTCTAAAATGTTAGTCTGTATCCACCCCTGGGTAGACGTTAAGTAACCCCCAATATTTGGTGTTTAAGCGCATTTCTCTTTTCGCTGACTTTCCACCAGCCAGAGAAAAATCTCTTTCCTCTGAAACAAAAGTCGCCATCACTATCAAGTACTTCGACACAAGTTTTAATAGTTCTGAATTTTTACAGTTATAATATTCACCGTAGTGATATATAGGATTCTCCTTTAGTTTAAGAATTGGAGCCTTTGAATCGTCTGTTAGTTCTGGCAACAGACTACCAGTGTCGAGTTCTTCCAATAACTTTGACCTCTTCCTCACCCTCCAGTTATCTTTTACCATCTTGTAGTGATCTTCCCAAAAATCATCCTTTACACAGAAAAATCGACCTTTTTAACTGTGCGCAAATAAATGAAATTTTCGGAGCAATTCTATATAAACTTAATTACCTGGCTAGAAAATTGGAGCAAATTTTACTATAATTTTCAATTATAATACAAAAACATCAACATCGAAAAACCATCGAAACCAAAACGTCGATGTTCCGAAAATATCGAAAGTAAAACATCGATGTTAAAAACATCGATGTTTTAACAAAAACATCGATGTTTCCAAAACATCGACATCGATGTCGCACCCCTAATTCAAAATATTTTTAAAGATTATAAAAATATAAAAATTTATGTATTATATTTTTTTTCATTAAAGGCTTAGTGAAATCTTACCCAAAAAAAAAAAAAAGACTGTCAGAATTTAGAATGAACTATTCTAAAACTTAAATAGGATGACAGGATAATTTAAAAGATAATTTTGATATAATTTTCGTGAATTTGTCTTTGCCTTTGGTAAATGATTATTTCCACACCAGGCATTTGTATGTTTATTACATTTTCGCCCCATTTTTTATTTTTTCAAAATTTGGTTGCCGCTTCATAGTATGCATTTTTTGGATTAGTAGTGCGTTTGCCTAACTATCCATTTGTGTTGCTTTGTAGTTCTGGTACATAATACTTTGAGATTTCCAATGCTGGGGATGAGTTCAATCTCAAAGCAGCTTTTCTTTTTCTTTGGCTTTGTTTTTTTAGCGACATTTCGTTACACTTTGATGTAATGCAGAGACATATTACTGGGTTATAAAAGACTAAGACCTTAAAAAATTGATGTTTGCTTTTTTTTGTAACCAGTTAAGCTTTTTAATTCTTGCAGAATCGCTTTTTATATCTGAAATTTGGCTATCAACATTGATTAGGCATTGGCATATCCAACAAATTTAATGTGAATATCATATTAGATTGCTAAATTGTTTCACACAATTATTCTTTAAATATATGATCAAAATACAATTTTTGGGCAAAAATTTACTTTTTATATGGTTGGTTATATATATACATAGTGGAATACATACAGAAAAGTATTTTAGTTGAATATAAATTTTTAAAATAAATACCCGGGTAAATACCCATTTTGGGTATTTACCCGGGTATATATCCTGGGTATTTACCCCTAAAAATAAATACCCGGGTATTTTACATCACTAGTTCCATCCAATAATTCATGAGATAGATACAGTGGGAAAACGTTCCGTGATAACCACAACATACTAGATTGAATGTTATTTTCGCAGAATGGGGTGAATAAACGGAATTCAGTATGTATTTGCAAAGTGTCAGCGAAATATTTGTCGCTTGTCATCTTGGCGCGCGTGTCATCGGTTCGTCAGCTCTGTACTAGTAAGTCACCGCAAACTGAGAAGGTACTTCACAGCAGAATCTGCTAGTTCTTTGTATTCTTATTCAATACCAGTTCAGAAGTTATTGCAATACTTATGTTTTAATGCCGTGTAATCACAGTACTTTTCGAAATTAAATTACAACAATCAAGCAGTATAATTATGTATATTTCTGGTGGTTAACCGAATGTCCCTAGCAGATGTTCCTATACCTATAGGGTTACCATCGGTTTACGTACTATCTGTTTAGCATCATTATTTTAAGCTAATAAGCGATACTTTTACTACAGATTGAATGAACATGGCTGCTATCATAATAGCTGGTATCCACTTACGTAATTGAGTGCTGCGTGTATGGCTACCTTTCCTCCTAGACTGTGTCCAATAAGAACAGCTGTCTTCTCCCTAATAGTATCCAACAAGTGGATTATGTCTTCCGTCATAGCAGCCACACTTGTTTCATTATCCCAAGGACTGTCTCCTTGGTTACGTAAGTCTGCTCTGCACACCTGAAATAGAAAAATACACTGGTGGACAATTGCTAAGGATGGATTCCAATGGGCAATGTAGCGAGTAAAAAAGTAAGTGTAATTCGATGCCAAGTGAAATAAACTAATTCCATAACTTTAGAACATTGCAATGACAATAATTTATTGTGCTCTGAAATCCAGAAGGCGTTGAAAAGTGATCATAGGACGAAACGGTCATTTTGGGCTGAATACGTAAAAATGAATAAATGTAATTAGCGCCCTCATGCGTTTCGGCGTAAGATATCAATGTGGGATATGGCTGCTATGAATAGCAATGCAAGCTTCTACACGTAATGTGATGCTTCACACAACATCACCCAGCAGCTGTTGGGGTAATTTATCCCATTCTTCTGTGAGTCACGGATAAGGGTGTCCTTGCTTATTGGATGGTGTTGTCTACCAGCATGGGAATGCTCTCCAAAGCATCCCAAACATTTTCCAATATGATTTAGATCCATAGAACGTGCTGGCCATCGATGGGTTGAATATTTTGAGTGAGCTAGACACTCCTGGACGACGATTGTTACTGACATATTACATTGCCATCCAGGAAAACGAATTTATCGCCCACAGCACTACAGAACACGTGAACATGAGGCAGTAGAACAACGTTAATGTATCACTAGCCGTCATAGTCTTGTTTGGCAGCACACAAGCGACGTACGGCAACTGATCATTACCCTACCCATACCATGCCACAACTTGTAGGATACTAGTCCTTTTCTTTTATGTTTGCCGGCTTGTATGCTGTACCACTATCATGCCAGGTTAGTTTTCGTCCACAATTAGACGACAGACTGAACCTGCTTTCATCTGAGAATAGTAAACTAGCCAGTTGACTTCTCTCCAAATGCGATGCTGAAGACATCATTAAAAACGAGCAAAACACTGACTTGTAGACCTTGGGATGGACAAAATAAGTTGACGGGCGTATAGTCTTACTGCATTCAAACACATGGCTACAGTTTTTCGAGATATTTGCTTGCTAATAGAAGCAGGAAACTGCTTTGCTACCTCAGTAGCTGTGTTGCGCTGGTCTAAGTACCAATCTTCTGCTGACATATTGCGTGCACGACCTAACACGTGACATTGCTATGCATTCCATTTGTTTGAAATAATTTCTAAACTCTAGAAACAACCCTGTGGCTGACGTCGAACTCCATAGCAACATCTAAATGTTTGAGACATCCTTTTGAGACAATTTTAACAATAATTAAACAAAAACGCACGAAAATACTCAGATAGGTGGGAAAACTTGTATTATTTTTCTAAAAAAATACCAAAGTGATAGTAACTGTAAAACTTGAAGTACATAAGCAAAGCTAATAACTAATGAAATATTATATTTCTTATTTCACATTTACTAAATATTGCTCTATGCTTACTAGTTTTTTTTTTTTAAATAATATTTCTCTTATGCATGAAATTATTAGCTTTAGACATGGCATTGAATCCTTCAGAATATTTTCCCGACTTTCAACCGAACAATGAGTAATTGATAATGCGTTACTAACATCTGCATTTGTTGGCAAATTATTGTGACCTGTCAGTTAAACCCCACTCTTCAAAACCTTATCAAAAAGAGCAGATGGTAAAAATAGCAGTTAGAATAGCTCTGTCATTTTGCGGTAAAATTGATTTCGCTACTGGAAACCTGGACATTAAATGTTAATAGATTGCTGTCTGAAACTTCAAGATAAACGGGGTGGACGTCGAGTTCACGAAAATAAATCCATTATAGAACATTTACACAAGTTTGGGACCATCCAAAAACTTCGACATATGCGGAAATTCAATGTAAGCGGAGTCGAGGTATCAAGAGTCGGCATTATTTCTCGTTTTAAATTGCAATTGATGAAATCGCTTTTTCTCTTTATACTAGAAAGTCGCCCGTCAAGGTATGACAGGTGAAAATTGCTTCTACTCTTCTACATTTGAACGAAGCCGATACCTGTTTGATAATATTTTGATTGTTGAAATTTTAACCCTAACTCCAGTGGATTGAACATTTCCAAAACATATTATCAAATTATCATGCCGTGGCGCAAGTTTCATTGTTGAAGCACGCGGGTTAATCGATCATCGATTATTATTTATATGAGGATTTAAAAAAAAGTAAGGTCAAAGAAAATTTTGAAAGGAAGTCTGTGTCCAGGAAACCCCATAGCATCTACAGTCTTCAAATTTTGTACAAAATTACTTCGAGTCCTGGTGGTCTGCACGTATAAAATTCGAATTAGTTTTTTTTGAATTAATTTTTTAAGCTCAAATTTTGCTTAAATTGCCTGTTTGCTCCTACCGTCAAGAGAGGGCGCCACCAGTAAAGAGACTTTTAAAAAATATGTATTTTTGTTTTGTGTATTCGTTGGCGGGAATGTGATGTGAGTCTGTCTGAAATCGAAGAAGATGGTTAATGTTTGGTGGTGTAAATAAATCGAATAAATCTAGAAAAAAACCCCGAAAAGGAGTCATCTATTGCGTTTAATGTTTTCAGAGTGCAAGTTGGTGAGTTATTAAACTTGGCTTTCCAGGAAAAAGGGTAAGCCAATCATTTTATTATTAAATGAACTTACAATTCAATACATGGAGGCACCGGCGAGATTTGTTTATCAATTGTTGATGTATGCATCATAAATCGAGTTAAATTCAGTAGATCATTTCCTGGAAAGTAGAATGTTTATTATTCTTACTAGAATCGAAAACGATAATGATCTTATATAATCGAAACTAGATGTATTCTGAAAACGAAATTCGTCTGAAAGAATTCTTAATCTTTTGATGTGTTTATTATTCTATTATTTAAGTCCAGAAATGTATGTCAGTTAATTCAAAAATATTATTATTACTTGGGAATTCGAAATGCAAGAAATCTGAATTAGTAAATTCGAAGAATTTGTTCATTATTCTGAGTGACTGTATATTTATAGTAACTAATTCTGAAATCTGTATTTGTGTTGTATAGTTGCATTAGGTTATTATTTAAAAGATGGCTCCTACTAAAGAAAAAAGTAAAATACCATTAGTGTTCCAAACTCAGATAAAAGAAATCAAAAGGTATTCTGAAAGTGTTGATAATGTAATAGAGTCTAATAATATTCAGAAAGTTCTTGCCTTTAAAGGTAATATATTAAAATGTCTAGAAAGGTTAGAAGACAATTATTATGAGTTTTCTGTTTTGGAAAGCTTTGTGGAAGATGTAGAATATGAAAACTTTACTAATTCTAAAGATTTGGCTGATTTGACATTGGAAAAAATTGAGTCATATTTAACTAGTATTAATAGCAAGCTACAATTCGAAGACGATAAATCGAAAGTGAATGCTTATTCTAACATAAATCTTCCTAAATATGATCTTCCACAATTCGCAGGTGATTTCAACTCTTGGTTGAGTTTTAAATCTATATTCTCTAGTTCAATTGATTCTAATGAATCTTTAACAGATATTCAAAAACTGCAGTATTTACAAAATGCTGTCACTTCAGATGCTTCTAGATTAATAAAAGGATTCGCAATAACTCATGAAAATTATAAACAAGCGTGGGAAACACTGTTGAATCGGTATGATAATCAGAGAGAATTGGCATTTTCCCAATGCAAAAAGTTCTTCTCTCTAAAAAATGTTAAGCCTACTTCAGAATCAATTTGTGCCATGATAGACATTTGTAATGAAGTAGTCAGAAATTTTAAAACATTAGGATTAGAATGCAATCAATTGGTAGAACTTCTATTAGTATTTTCTCTTCAAGATAAGTTAGAAGATTCTATCAAAGTCAAATGGGAATTAACCCTTGAAGATAAAAATTTTCCTTCATTAAATAAGTTTCTTTCATTTCTTGAAAAGCAAGCCAGAAGTCTTCAAGGTATCAAAATTACACCACTCAATGAAAAATCAAATAAAGTAACTCACAAGCCTTATTCACTTAAAACTACTGTAGAGTCAGATGACTCATGTAAACTTTGTTCTTCCTCTCATTCATTACATAAATGTGAGAGGTTTTTAAAGATGAATACAAATAATCGCTGGAATTTTGTTAAAAAGTCAAAGTTATGCTTTAATTGTCTGCGAGGGAATCATAGCGTTTCATCATGCAAATTTACAACTTCTTGTCATGCTTGCAGGCAAAGACATCACACCGTACTTCACCAATTCCAAAGTAGTCCTAAAGAAATCCCTGTTTGTAATTCGAATCATAATCTAGCTGCTACTAGTGAACAGAATGTAGTTCAGCCATTGGCTACATCTCAAGAACAGTTTTGCCTTGCAGGACAAATGAATTATTCCAATTCAATTTTGCTCTCTACAGCCATTGTTAGAGTTAAGAATAGTCAAGGACAATATGTAAACTGTCGAGCCTTGATTGATGGCGGGTCTCAGACTTCTCTAATTACAGAATCATGCTCAAAAAATTTAAACCTTCCATTTTATGAGTCAGAAAATACTATTTTGGGCTTAGATAACAAAGTTGCTGCTTATGCTACTAAACGAGTCGAACTTCAACTTTCTCCTCATTTTAATCAAGATATCTTTGCCGTAAATGCTTTAGTAGTTAAAGAACTCACTTGTAATTTGCCTAACTTCATAGTATCAAAATTCGATTGGCCTCACATTAATGGACTTCAGTTAGCTGATCCTTCGTTTTTTATTAGTCGTCCTGTCGATATGATTCTGGGAGCTGATATATTCTTTGATTTAATTCAGTATGGAAAAATATCTGGGACTAAAAATCAACCATCTGCTCTAAACTCCAGGTTAGGCTGGTTGCTTTCTGGGAAAGTTTCCACAGCCTGTCAGAGCGAAAGGAAGGTCATGTCTTTAATCAATTGCCATGCGTTGCTCGACTTACAAAATCAAATAGCCAAGTTCTGGGAAGTTGAGTCAATTCCAGATACTAGTAACCTCTCAGAAGAAGATCACGAAATCGAAAAATTCTACCTCGACCACACAAGGAGAAATCGTGATGGTAGATATGTTGTAAGTCTTCCTTTCAAAAACGACAATGCATTGGGTGATTCTAAAGTCCAAGCCAAGAGACGATTCTTCTCGTTGGAGAAGCGCCTTCAGGGTAATCCAGAGTTAAGAGATAGATATGTAAAATTCATGCAGGAGTATGAAAATCTAGGCCATATGCAACTTGTCCCGAATTCAGAACTTTCGAAACCATCTTCTAAATGTTTTTATTTACCCCATTTTGGAGTTATTAGGGAACAGAGCGAGACTACAAAGTTACGAGTAGTCTTTGATGCTTCTGCCAAAACTGATTCGAAATTATCCTTAAATGACGTTCTTCATACAGGCCCCAAGTTACAAAATGAGCTATTTAATATTCTGTTAAAATTCAGATGTCACAGGATTGCTTTAACAGGAGATATAGAGAAGATGTTTAGGCAAATTCTAGTTTCTGAAGATGATGCAGACTTTCAACGAATATTCTGGAGGGAGAGACCTGAAGAACCGTTAAAAGAGTATCGATTACTCACTGTAACATACGGGACAGCTTGTGCCCCATATCTGTCCATTAGAACAATTCAGCAGCTAGCTCAAGAAGAAATCAAGCAATTTCCAGAGGCATCTAAAGTTGCTCTAGAGGACTTCTATGTAGATGATCTTCTGACAGGAACAAATTCGAAAGAGGACGCCAAGAAATTAGTAAGTCAAGTAATCGAACTCATGAAGAAAGGAGGTTTCCCGATTCGAAAATGGGCGTCCAATGAATCATCTGTGCTGGAATCATTACCACCAGAATTACGAAGTTCTTCGGGATCTCTGCACATAGAAGAGGATCATTTGATGAAAATCTTGGGAATCATATGGAATTCAAAGGAAGACACATTCAGAATCAACATCAGTCCACCAAATGAAGTTAGGCCAACCAAACGACAACTCTTATCAACCATCGCCAAGATTTATGATCCTTTGGGGTTCCTGTCACCAACGACAATTCAGTTGAAGATCATGATGCAAGATATCTGGAGAGAAAACATCTCTTGGGATGATCCGGTCACAGACTGCATTTCCGAATCATGGACACAATTCAGGAATCAAATGAAGCATCTGGCAGAGATTCAGATTCCAAGATACCTTTCAGGAGATGCTACAGCAAAGCGAGTTCTTCTCATAGGTTTTTGTGATGCTTCCCAGCGTGCATACGCTGCTGTTTTCTACTTAAGAGCTGAGCTGGTAACCGGAAAAGTCCATGTTTCAATGATAACATCTAAGACAAGGGTAGCTCCTGTAAAATCGATAACTTTGCCCAGACTTGAACTTTTGGCAGCTCTGCTTCTTTCTGAACTCTACGTTGTTGTGTTAGAATCTCTGAGAAAGGCAATTCAAATCGATAAATCATTTCTTTTCTCAGACTCCCAAATTGTTTTGGATTGGTTAAAGTCATCTCCCAGCAGGTGGAAAATCTTTGTTGCCAATCGTATCTCAAGAATTCAAAAAATGACTTCTGAAGCATCCTGGCATCATGTGAAGAGTCAAGAAAATCCTGCCGATTGTGCTTCACGAGGTATTGCAGCTTACAAGCTAAAAGTTCATAAACTGTGGTGGTCAGGGCCAGAGTGGCTAAGTCAGGATTCTTTACACTTTCCATCAATTGATTTGTCGACTTCCTCTGAAGAAGACGTGAAATGTGAGGAGAAGTCATCCACCGTTCTTACTAATGTCTCAACATCAAGTCAAGGCAGCTATTTTTTGGAAATCATAGCTAGGTATTCATCATTCTCACGTTTAATCCGAGTCATAGCTTGGTGTAAAAGATTCCTCAACAATTGCAGATCATCTAGAGTTACTGGTGTGCTAACATCAAAAGAGGTAGATGATGCTACCAAGATTGTTATTCAAACTGTACAAGAATCAGAGTTTCATTCCGAAATTCAACTCTTAAAGAAGAGACATCCTCTTCCCAGCAGCAGCAAGCTTCTGCCTCTGGGTATTTTTCTGGACACTGATGGAATAATCAAAGTTGGAGGAAGATTAAAAAATTCGAGCCTGAGTCCAATTCAAAAACACCCAATCCTCCTTCCTAAGAGCCATCACTTCACTAATCTGGTCATTCAGTATTTTCATCATATCAGTTTGCACAGTGGACCTCAACTTACCTTATGCTGCATTCGACAGAAATTCTGGATTCCTTCTGGCAGAGGAGTAGTCGGAAGACTTTTATCCAAGTGCCAAACCTGCTTTCGCTTCAGAGCTAAATCGGGTGAGCAGCTCATGGGGAATTTGCCTGCAAATAGGTTCAGCGCTGGCAGAGCGTTTTTAAACGTTGGCATCGACTTTGGAGGACCATTCATCACCAAACCCAACGTTCCCCGAAGCAAAGTAAAATTAAAATCCTACCTAGCGCTCTTCATTTGCATGGCAACAAAGGCTGTGCACCTTGAGGTTGTTTCGGACCTCTCAACAGATGCCTTTTTGGCAGCATTCCGGCGCTTCATATCCAGACGAGGAAAACCTATCAACATGTTTTCCGACAATGCAACTAACTTCAAAGGAGCCTCTTCATATCTAAAGGAACAGTTCAAGCTAATCAAATCTGTTGAAGTGCAGAACTTTGTAACTCAAGAATCCATTAAATGGCACTTCATACCCCCCACGGCACCTCACGTCGGCGGACTCTGGGAAGCTGGCATCAAATCGACCAAGCAGCTTCTAATTAAAACAATGAAATCAGCTGTTCTGAACTTTGAAGAGCTTGTGACATTGGTAACGCAGATTAAAGCATGCTTAAACTCAAGGCCTCTAACTCCTCTGTCTAATGACCCTCAAGACTTGCAACCTCTTACGCCAGGACATTTCTTGATTGGTGCTCCAATGACTTCTTTTCCAGAAGAGGTCCCTTCACAACCAGCGTGCTTAAGGAAGCGATGGAATTTAATTCAACATCTCCGAGGTCAGTTCTGGAGGAGATGGCACCTGGAGTACCTAAATCAATTACAACAAAGAACCAAGTGGAAGAAACCAAGACGAAATCTGAGAGTCAACGATTTGGTCCTTGTGAAGGAGGACAATCTCTCACCTCTGCAATGGAGCCTAGGCAGAGTTGTTCAAGTATTTCCAGGAGACGATGGTGCTGTTCGAGTCGTGGATGTCAAGACCCAACGAGGACAATTCAGACGCCCTATTACCAAGTGTTGCCTACTGCCAACGGAAGACTGAACTGATAGTCCAGGCGGGGGAGTATGTTTGCTCCTACCGTCAAGAGAGGGCGCCACCAGTAAAGAGACTTTTAAAAAATATGTATTTTTGTTTTGTGTATTCGTTGGCGGGAATGTGATGTGAGTCTGTCTGAAATCGAAGAAGATGGTTAATGTTTGGTGGTGTAAATAAATCGAATAAATCTAGAAAAAAACCCCGAAAAGGAGTCATCTATTGCGTTTAATGTTTTCAGAGTGCAAGTTGGTGAGTTATTAAACTTGGCTTTCCAGGAAAAAGGGTAAGCCAATCATTTTATTATTAAATGAACTTACAATTCAAAACATTGCCTATTATTGCCTATTAAAGCGGTAAAAAAGTACTTGCACATATTAACATTACATATCGTTGGAAAGGGTATATTTTTCCGTTTTCTGCGCAATTTGTTTCAATGCTCTAACTTCAATACGGTGGGAGTTATTTGCGTTTTTAGCTCAAATTTTTTTAGGCTTACTAGTTAGCTAAAATTTAGGCACTACTTTCTTTATTAAATCTATTAGTAAAAAGTGAAGGAATTGTCCCACAGTTTTCCTTTTGAAACCACTGGAAAGACCAGTTTTCTTACCCCAGATTTAACTCGATTTATGGTCGAAAAACTTAGCTTCTATCTCCAAAGGAAAAAAAAAGTTACAAGCAGTTTTAATCAAGTTCGAAAAATGTCATTTCCATTCAAATTATTGATATTTTTTTTGACGTTGCCATAGTTACGACTTTTAGATTCGCTTGTTTCTTCTTTCTCATTCACAAACTTTAAGTTTTTCGTTTTTAACGGAAAATCTTAGGCTCAACTCAATTCAAGCCTCGAGCTAAAGAGCAAAATGTATTACTAGAGACTACGAATATGAAAGCGACTTTTCAAACGTACATAACTGCAGTTTTGCAATGCTGCGGAGCCTCTTACCCCTTATCGCTCTGCAAGTTGGTACAAATTATTTTGAAACCCAGGGAGGCGTGCTTTTTGTTCCAAAGTGAGCTCACAATGCGTTTTTAACCTGTTTCTTTCTAATTGACGATTTAAATTTTTGCGAATCAAATAAGATTGCGAAGCAATCCTTGGGGGTTGGTGCGCGTTATGGGGTTGGGCCTCCTAGTATAGAATAAAATAGTCGAACATTAACAAGCATTAATCAAGCAATCACAGACCTCTTCAGTGCAAGCAACGCATCGGAAGCTGAGCTACCGCTTTTCTTCATAACGGATTTGGAGCTGGTACTCAGGGCCTCCGAAAGCCAAGACAATTGTCAGTTTGGGTCGCCGAACTCTCTCCCTTATTAAACTTGTAAATTTTATAATATTTCGACTGCAAGTCGGGCCCTTGATGCCGGAATCACAAGTTCTCTTTTCGAACCATAATGTCAGACGAATCGGCTCCCTAATATGGTGGCCTTCGGTAGATCGATTGATTAGCATCTTGAAAACAATGATAATTACGGAAAAGAAAAATAGTAATATATTATTATTGTCTATTGTTTAGAACTCTTAAATCACACTACAAGAAAAAGTAGGACATTGTGATGTTTATCTCATCATGTATGGATGTATCGTATTTTAATAATAATAATAATAATAAACAACTGTTAAAATTAACTCTATAGAGAAAGACTTTTTTTCTTTCTCCACGTCTAAAACTGAAAATTCATAATATTCATAGAGTTATTCCAGACAAGGAGACAATATTTATGACTTCTTGAAATCGAATATTGATTTAAATCGCACTTGTGAAATCGTATACATCTTAAGTACCTACCCTTCTACCCGTTTTGAAGGTTAGTAATTCATAAGTTCCGTCCCAATCCTCCTTCGTTTGCCCCATGCCATGCAACAGGAGAAGAGGTGTTTTGTTTTTTCCTCTAACTTCACTTTTCACAGCGCATTCGTAGACCAGATCCACTGGAGTGAATCTAAGTATAAACGTACCAGAGAATGAAGTAAAGAGCAGAACTTAGTTACCTACAGTATAAATCAAAAAAAGAAAGAGATTCGAGACCAACAATCAAGAAATTCATACATTATTTGATTCACACAAGCGATCTTTTTGAACCTTTTTAAGAAAAATCAATTTTGCTTGAACGGGAAATAAAAAATAATTATTAAATAAAAACAAAAAGCCCGACTGCGTAAAAACAAAAAGAACTAAAAAGAAAAAAAATAAGCCCAGTAGTTTAGAATTTTATTAAGTATTACTGAATAACTATTCCGTTAAACTAAACGTTAATTTTAGGGGCCCCCTAGGGTTTCCATCTCTCTGAATTTGGCCCGTAAACAAGACCGGATTAACAAATAGGCAACTTAGGCAATTGCCTACGGCCCCGACAGAAAATTTCGGCATCCCTGCAAAAAATCATCAGGGCCCCTAACCGCTCATCAAATTAACATTCCCCCAGTGGCGTAGCTACGTACCGCACGACCCAGCAACGCGGGAAGGGCCCGGAGTCGGAAGGGGCCCGAAAAATTTTGCGTATGCATGTAGGGTTACAACCATTCTACATGATTTTACTTGGTTCGATTGTCTCTATTACCGCAGGAAAGATTCGCCGTTTTGTTCAGTATTTTGCTTTTAAATTCAAGATCTGATCTAAATCACGCATTGGATCTGAGTTTAATAGATATAAATTAATACATTTTTAATGTTAATTTTTCAAAATTCCGTGTACTATTTTTTCCTTCTTACTGGTTTTTCTTTTTTTCTTTGCACGTGATATCCTCTTTTAAGTAAGCGAACTAACTTCATCAAACTCCTTCTTTTATGAACCAGTAAACCTTTTTTATCAGTAATCGTAATCAGTAATCGTAATCAGTAATCGTAAAATCAGCCATCGTAATTTTAATGCGCTTTACTATTGGTATTTTATTCAAAAGTGATACCAAACTTTCAGAAAATTCATGCAAGATTCACTTCGTCACAAACCATCAAACCTGCAATGATGCGCGTTTTTTTATTCTTCACCAATATATCACCCAATCGATTAATTAATTATTTTATCAAGCGAAACATTAATTAATTGATACAAAGTAATTTGTAAAAACTGTAAATAAACTAGAAGGTTTACTAATTTAGGAAACTAGGGTTAGTATGTGGAATATTAACATTTATATTTCCCTGAAAATATCAAAATGAAAAGAGCGTTCTTGTATGCAAAAAACTTCACTATTTCATTCTGGAAAAGTATGAAAACTATGACTAATTTGAAGAAAAAAAAGAAAGAAGGAAAACACAACTGTAGAACACTCCTACTTAGACTTGATTAATTCAAAATATATGAAGAAACTTCAAATTTTATGTAAGAGTATGTTGTTTCTTTTTACAAATTAGTACCTTACAAAAGATAACAGAAGGGCAGCCGGACAAACACTTAATATCTCTGACATAATATATTCAAAGTTCGCACAACAATAAACAGAAAAAGTAGGGGAAACATGGGGCAAAGTGAAATGGTGAAATATTTAGGCTACTTTTAGCTCCACCTATCTCGTATTATTTTAACTATGTAGTACCATATGTAATCTATTCCAGTCAATAAAAAGATACCGCCGAAGATTAAAGCGTTTGGTAATATAGGCAAATTAAAAAAATTGGTACTCATACTGTAATATTTCGTTTTAAATCAAAAATTAGTATTTTTGTACTATAAAATGATAAAGTTCTTGTTACTAATATTTTGAGTGTTAATTGGTATCTCTTAATATTCAATGCGGTATTAATTTAGTCAATATTAAGCTTATTTGTATTTGAAATAAATTGTACAATTAGTCGAGTACATGCGGGGCAAAGCGAATGGGGCAAAGTGAAATATTTTGTTTCATTTACTCACTCAATCATTTGATATAAATCACTTCCTTTTTCATTTATTTATTAATTCATTTACATTCCTTCATTTAGTAATTCACTTATTTATTAATTCATTCACTTATTTTCTCATTCATTCATTCTTTTACTCGCTCATTTATTTTTCTTCATATACTAATTGATTTATTCATTTAATTATTTGTTTAGTTTCATCGTCTTTTCATTTATTCATTCAACCTTTTATTTACTGATTCTTTTGACCAAAAATATGTTTTATATTCGAATAGAAAATATTTCATTAGAAAAATACTTTATTTTTCACTTTCCCCCCAAGGAAAAAAAGTGAAAAATTTCCACTTTTTTTTGAGGGCTCAAGTTTTTTGCTAAAAAGGAAAAAAATGCTTCAATGCAAGGTTTATTATAAAATACAATGTTCTTACTTTGTGTACTGCAATTTTCCTAACAAATTTCCGATTTGTTCATTTTAAAAACTCAGTCATCTTAGATATTTCACTTTTCCCCACATTCCCCTACTTATTCAAGTTATTCTCAACTCATGATATTCACATTGTTTTCAACTCTCCTTAATAAAACAAGCGAAATAATCCTTACGTGGAGTCCAGAACGGGAATCGCTATGACATACTGAATGGAAGTCAGCAAAATACAGGTGATTGCTAAAGATACCATATTTGTAGCCTAAAAAGTACATGATCAATAAATGCAAGTTAAGTTCAGGAAATTTGAATAACTATTATTAAAACACTAGAAAGTCGCCCGTCAAGGTATGACGGGTGAAAATTGCTTCTACATTTGAACGAAGCCATTGCCTGTTTGGTGATATTTTGATAGTTAAAATTGTAACCCTAACTCTCTCCAGTGAACGACTCTCAAACTCCAGTAGGTAGCGGCGTTTTATCGTCGACCATTTTTTCGTTTCTTCATTCCCCTGAAATAACACAGTCTTACCAGTAAAACAGTTGGGTTTCCGGATCGAGTTCAACCTTGTCACAAGAAAGCATTTTCCCGCATGTTACACAATACCAAAACATATTGTACAATTATCATGCCGTGGCGCGAGTTTCATTGTTGAAACTTGCGCGTTACTCGATCATCGGCTGGTATATATATGAGAATAGCAAAGATTCTAGAATAAAGTGTATATTTCAAAGTGTAGTATTTCTACTCAGCTTGTTCTACTTCTAAAACTTTCTTTATGAGAGGTAAAACAATGGCATAGAACTATACAATTAAATTAAATTTTTACGTTATTGCCTGGTCGTCATCACTCATGAACCCCGGGAACTGCATGCAGTTCTATTTGGATCGTTCCCCGATCAGATTTCGTTTACTATGCGGATTTCGTTTACTGCATACTTGGAACTTTTACCTTTATAGTCTATTAGATAGCGCCCAAAATTTCGACAAATAGCGTCATTTCTGCGATAAAGCTGGGTGAGGAGTCGTTTTTTTTCAGTTTTTTATGTAGATTACGAATATGCTAAGGCGGAGATCGAAATTAGTAGCTTTTGTACAGTAATTGCCAAAAAAAAAAATCATCAAAATCATCAATTTTTGAAGTTTCGGCTTTTTGTCAATTAGGGTGAATTTTACCAGAAAAAAATCCAAATGAAAGTTAGTCAGTCTTTAATTATATACTGGGGGCTCCGCCCTCTGCTCGATTCGGTCGCTTACCATCGTTCGCCGCCACCGGCGGTGGGTCAATCCTGCCTGCTGCGGGTGTCAAATTCTAGAGGAAAAAAACTGACTTGTTGCATTTAATACAATGGGGGCTCCGCAATTCGCTCGATTTGCTCGCTAACCCCCGTTTGTCACCTACGGTGACTCAATGCCGCCTGCAGCGGATGGTTGATTTCTAGAGAGAAAAAACTGACTTGTTGCACTTAATAAACAAAAAAGAAGAAAACATTTTTTAAAAATTATTCAAAATAGTAAGCTATATGAGCTTTTAACTATACTTGGGGCAAACATAACCGAGTAGCATTGTAAAGGCTACGCTGATCCTAATCACAACATTATGACACCGCCAGGTTATGAACTATGCTTATGTTGAGTTTTATAAAGATGCAATGTTAATTAAGAATGTTTAAGATTCTCTTACTTCAATTGGCTTAAAAATCGTTGTCGTCGTCATTCCCAATCTCCTCACGACATCCAGTATTTATGAAGTCGTGACTACCTGTACCGTATTCCTGTTTGGCACATAAGCAGTAGCAGATGTCAGAACATGGCAGGTTGACATCCGAGCATGGACATACTCCTTGTTACCACTAGAAGACGGTTTAGAGTCAATTGCGGTACGTTGTAGAAAAGAATGTACTCGTTGAATTCGAGTATCCACAAACTACAGCGTTTTTTTTAAAATTGAATGTCCTTGTTCCGAAAAGTTAAAATCTCTAAAGGTCTGACATTCAACGAAATTGTGGAAATCATCTTCCAAAAGATAATTGGATGCATCAGTTGCCAAATCGATTAACTCCACTTTTTAAAAAAATCCTCATTTCTGCTTTAACAGAGCTTTATCAGCAGTAAATTTATATTAAAGTGTTGGTTCAGTACATTTCTGACCATTTATTGGCAGAAAATGTAACACGAGGGCCTATTCATTCCTATGGATAGCACCATTTTCTTCATCACTTTTCCCGACTTTTTGTTTTATGGAGTTAATCGATTTGGCAAGTGACGCATCCAATTCATAGTCCTGGAAAAAGAGTTGATATAGTTTTTGACAAGTATAAAATTCTATAAAAGATTTTGAGCTAGCTCATCATCAAGATGATACGATTCTAGCATTGTATATAAATATCAAAGAGGCTTCAAAGTTTGATCTTGGCTACAGTTTCTTACAGTGAGCTCCAATAAAACTGACTTTATTCAGTTCCAGTTGGATTTGTGGAAAACAACTGCATACCAGTGTCAATTACAGGGAAGACAATTATTCTTTGCTAGTGATGAGAAATGCTGGAAAATAACATCAAAAATGGAACTACTGAATGCATGGAACTAGCTTGCGACCTCGAAGAAGCTGGCACAAGAATAGCAATACATGCCTCACATGTTGGTAAGAGCAACATCCTTGCAGTACAGTTGTTCATTCGGATGCATGGATGTCCTCATTCTGATGGCGTTCATTCATCAACTGAACTGCAAATTTCATGTTCGAATGAGAAAGCAAGCTAAAGAGCGGATGATCTTCCTTCAGAATGTTGTCAGAAACAGCTAAGCTACCAGGTGGATGCACCAGTGTTGGTCTGATGGAAGTTATAGTTGGATTTCATAGCTTATTCAAAGGTTGTGACAGCATTTCGGCGTTCTATGGAAAAGAAAAAGGGACCATTTAAAATAATGGTCACCGCATCATTTTATATTGAAACCTTTAAAAACCTTGGTGAATAATGGACCGTAAGTGAACGCTTGAATGCAAGCCTTGAACGCTTTGTATGTGAAATGTACGGCGGTTCAAAAACTGGAGACTTGAACAACCTGAGGTATGATTGGTACTGCTCTAAAGGAGGCCATGTTCTGCCTGAGCTCTTGCCTCCTTGTAAATCTACATTGAGTCTCCATGTCAAGAGAGCCAACTACCAGGCTGAAAATGGAGAAAATCTCTTGTTCAATATCAATTTTTTCCAACGCCAGATGAACATGGTAAGAATGCTGAAAACGATAAAATTATTATAACTTGGCTTGGGAGTCGACCCTCACCCGAGGAAGTCATTGAAATGATATCGTGCAACAAATGCAAAGCTTGCCAACAAGAAGTATGTCCATGCTCGGATGTCAACCTACCATGAACTGACATCTTATGCGCCAAACAAGAATATGATGCCGATAGTCACGACTTCATAAATACTGGATGTTGTGAGGAGATTGGGAATGACCACGACAACGATTTTTAAGCCAATTTTAAGTAAGAGAATCTTAAATACTCTTCTTCTTTAACGTTGCATTTTTTAAAAAGTCAATATGCGTATAGTTCAGGCAAACCTAACCTGGCAGTGTCATAATGTTGAGATTAGAATCAGCATAGGCTTCACAATGCTACCAGGTTAGGTTTTCCATAAGCATAGTTAAAAACTCATATAGCATACTTTTTTGAATAATTTTTAAACAATGTTTGCTCCTTTTGTGTTTATTGAATGCAACAAGTCAGTTTTTTCTTCAGAAATTAACCACCCGTTGCAGGCAGCACTGGGCCACCTTATGTGGCGAACGGGGGTTAGCGAGCGAATCGAGCAGAGGGCTGAACCCTCAGCATGTAATTAATTGCTGACTAACGTTGCACTTATTAAACGCAACAAGTCAGTTTTTTTCACTAGAAATTGCAACCCGTTGCAGGCGGCATTGAGCCACCGCCGATGGCGGCAAACGAGGGTTAGCGAGTGAATCTAGCAGAGGGTGGAGCCCCCAGTATATAATTAAAGACTAACTTCCGTTTGGATTTTTTTTCTGGTAAAAGTCACTCTGATTGACAAAAAGTCAAAACTTAAAAAATTGATGATTTTGATGCTTTTTTTTTTTTGGCAATTACTGTCCAAAAGCTACCGATTTCGATTTCCGCCTTAGCATATTCATAATCTACGCAAAAAACCGAAACAAATGACACCTCACCCAGCTTTATTGCAGAAATGACGCTATTTTTCGGTCTAGTTAGTAGACTATTTAGTATCATATTATTTATTTCCATTCGAACGAAGAAGTATTCTATTTTTGGAATGTGCCTTAGTACTTCACCTTAGGACAAGGTATACAGTGGTGGACAAAATTATAGACTCATTTTTTTTTTCTTTTGTTTCAATTATAACATGACTCAGTTTAAATTATTTTCATTGAAGTGGCTATGAATAGTTGAAGAAATAGTTCTAAAATTAGTACATCTTATCAACTAAATTAAAAAATTCATGAAATTTGAAACTTTGCAGATTTAATATTTTATCATTACGTGAAACCTGGACAAAAGTATAAACTCAAAGGTAAAAAATCCAGGATTACGAGAAAGTTTCGTTCGAAAATGTTAATTTAACGCCATATAATGAATAAATGTTGCCATCAGTGATTGCTAAAAGTTTTGTTTCTGGAAATTAATGAGAAACATATAAATGCACCGCTGGACAAAATTATAAACTCAATTTTTTTTTCCATTTTTTCAATCATAATTTAACTCGGTTAATTTTTTTTCCACTAAAGATAAATAACTGACTAAATAGTCCTAAATTCAGTATAACTCATAAACTTCATAAAATAAATAATTTAATTAAAAAAATTCTCAACTTTAATATCTTAATTCGCAACTCCAATAAACTATAGGGGCACTGCAGCCACTGTCTAATGGCGGATGAAAAAGGTAAAACAAACAGATGCCGTAACTTATAACTTGCTTTGAAGCTTAATGAATGACAGTAATCTTTCATCGTGCTTGTGGGAAATTTTCTTTTCGATTCCTCTGAAATTACATTACATCATAAACTCTCTGAAGCCTGTAATTTTATCCAAAGAAAACACGTGGAACGGAATGTTTTACCTTTTTCTTTAGTATTGTTAATCAGCGCTAGGTAGCGTATTCGAGCTCTGGAGTTGCGAAAAACACATGAAACCTGGACAAAAGTATCAACTCAAAAGTAAGAAACTTTGAAGTTTGGTAGAATTTTATTTTTAGAGTTTTGAAATGCCTCAAGGTTTAAAACTTGAGACAGAGCAACAAGTAGGAAAAATTGTGGCCTACAGAGATGCTGGTAAAACCCAGCGCCAAATTGCCTATGTAGTTAAATGCTTCCAAAGGGCAGTAAAAAATGTACTGAAGGATCGCCCAAGTTATGGAAAAAGAAAAAGGACGGGGAGGCATTCGAAACTGAGAGAGATTGAAGATATATTTTACGCACAGCATCAAACACTGGAGCTTCTTCCAGCAAAATTCTGAAGACTTTAAAACTCAAGGTGAGCTCTAGGACAGTTATAAGAGTTCTACAACAAGCTCAGAATATGAAGTGGAGAAAAATGAAAACACAGCCAAAGCTGGAGGTTCGGCATATTACTGAAAGATTTCAATTTGAACTGTCTTAGAAAAAAAAATTGTGGAATTCAGTTGTTTGCTCCGATGAAAAAAATTCAACTTGGATGAACCAGATGGCTTAAGGTACTATTGGCATGACATTAGAAAAAAAGAACAACACATATTTAGCCGAAACTTTGGTGGAGGTTCTGTAATGGTTTGGGCTGGTTTCTCTCAGCATGGTAAAGCAGGATTAGCGTTTCTCAATGGAAGACAGAACGCTGAAGATTACCAATTAATACTGGAAGATCATCTCTTACCTTTTGCTCATCTGATTCCTGTAGGTAACTGGTTATTTTAGTAAGATAACGCGAGTGTACACACAGTGAAATGTACAAAAGAAAGGTTCAAGCGCTGGGGTATCAGTTATCAAATGGCCAGCTCGTAGTCCGGATCTTATTCCGATTCAAAATCTTTGGGAGACCATGGTTCGCAAAGTTTATCTGATGGGCACCAGTACCAAACCACAGAGGAATTAAAAAGAGCAATACTTTCAGCATGGAACCATATGCCACTGCAGCTGTTGGAAACTCTTGTGAAATCTATGCCTAGCCGCATATTCCAGGTAATTCAGAAAAATGGAGGCCCAAATCGTTTTTAAAAGTTAGTAGTTTATACTGATTGCTAGATTTAATGCAGTGTTAATTTTTAAAACATTTCAAATATTGATTTTTTTTTCAATTTGTCCATGTTAATAGCAAAATTACATTTTTCTAAATCTCTGCTTTGTTTTTCTAAAGTAATTGCAAATGCAACTTAATTAAACTCAAAATTTTTTTTATTTTGTCAGCTTATAACTGTGTTTACGCAGTATCGTAAGTTTGTAATTCAGCATTGGTTTATTTTTGGATATTAAATTATTAAGTATTTGAATAAAATTCTACCAAACTTCAGAGTTTCTTACTTTTGAGTTAATACTTTTGTCCAGGCTTTATGTGTTATGAAGATATTAAAATTGAGAATTGTTTTAATTAAAATTATTTATTTTATAAAGTTTCTGAGTTATACTGAGTTTAGGACTATTAAGTCAGTTATTTATCTTAACTGGAACAAAAAAAAAAAAAAAAAAAAAAAAAAAAAAAAAATAACCGAGTTAAATTATGATTGGAAAAATGGAAAAAAAAATTGAGTTTATAATTTTGTCCAGCGGTGCATTTATATGTTTCTCATTAATTTCCAAAACCAAAACTTTTAGCAATCACTGATGGCAACACTTATTCATTCTATGCCGTTAAATTAACATTTTCGAACGAAACTTTCTCGTAATCCTAGATTTTTTTACCTTTGAGTTTATACGTTTGTCCAGGTTTCACGTAATGATAGAATATTAAATTTGCAAATTTTCTAATTTCATGAATTATTTAATTTAATTGATAAGATGTACTAGTTTTAGAACTATTTCTTCAACTATTCATCTTAAATTCAATAAAAAGAGTTTAAACTATGTCATGTTATAATTGAAACAAAAGAAAAAAAAATTGAGACTATAATTTTGTCCACCACTGTAGATGCGTAGACATTTAACATAAAACAAAAAAAAAAAAAAATGTTTATTCTCCCAAGTTAGGGATCCTCCTCTTTAACCTGGGACACTGAATATATAGATCATTCTTGTATGTATGCAGCAATAGATAATCGTTTGGGACACCAACTATCATTTTAAAGAAGTTTATTTTACAGCTTAATAAAGAAAAAATTATCATTAGATAGAAGTAAAATAATCTTGTAAACGTTCAAAGATTTCAGAATGTATACTTGCCTATGAAAGTATTGAATGTCTCCCCGGCCTTCTTAATTCTTTTAAAGCTAATGTTTCCGCGTTCCCCTCTATATTTGGAAGCATGAAAGTAATTGATGAACCCAAATAATTCCAAATGCAGCTGATTTTTAGCTCCCCATGTTCCTCATTTCACATCTTTTCACATTTATTTTCATTCCTTAATAATGCATGAAATTCAAACGCAAATAAATTATTCTCATCAACACTTTGAGACTCATTTTCATTCGTAGAACTAACATACGCAATATTTTGGCAAAACATTTTTTGCTCATCTCAATTGATTTCATTTTTTTAAACAATGGCAACTTTTTTGTCTTCTTAATGTATAACATATTTATTGTCCCCATTTTAAAAAAAAATTGTATTTACACTTTTTTTTGAATGCAATTATACACTTATATGCACATATACACTCTTATAGACATTTTTTATGCCTTACTGCTCTAACTTGGAATAGTGTCCCAAGTTTGGAGCATATTTGCAATTTCTCAAATTTATGACTGAATTAGTTAAATGGAAATGAAATTGCCAAAATAAGGCACAGGTACTTAGACGAGATGAAATGCGCAACAAATTCAGTCTAACGCTGCTCAGTTAGAGTAGGTAAGCAAAGTTATTTCCATTCTTAAAAATCGCATATTGTTCTGAAATTTTAAAAATCATCAAACTTTCCCCAAAAAGCTGATACATCAAAGTTTAACTCACGTAGTCAAGCCTCAAAAGATAACTATTCCTTTATCCTGTAACATCATTTATTTCTCACTGGTGAAATACCGACATATTTACTAGCCCTCCAAATTAAATTCGGCAAAATTAACCAAGTTAGGGTAGTGTCCCAAGTATGGGCACTTGACTGCAATATCTCATTAGTCTAACAGGAAGCTAAAGGAGTATAGTTAGCTTCTACGCTAGTGTAGCGTTCCAGGAATATAATTCCAGTCAGAATCGCCAACGTAAGTAAGAAGTCGAGACAATTTTGGAAAGGTGAAGTGTTACATTTTATAATGAAATCAAATGTATCAATAACGGAATCAATTCACCCGCGGCTAACAAGAAAACCTACCCGTGTGTCAATCACCAATTGGAATAAAACTTTGCACAAGGATTAAAATATTGAACCCATGTTCTTTTTTTTGTTTTTAAATCGACAATAAGCATTTTTAACGGCGTGAGATTTATCACCAAATATTGGGCTATTGAGATATTAGAGGATGTTACATATATATATTTTTTAATTTTAAATTGCAAATATGCTCCAAACTTGGGACACTATTCCAAGTTAGAGCAGTAAGGCATAAAAAATGTCTAGGTTGTTTCCTTCAGTCGAAACTAGTACTTTTTGTCACTGAAATTGATAGAACAAGCATAATAATAATAATAATAACAATAATAACATGGACCCAGAAAATACTTTCATTTTCTCAACAGTTATTTTTTAATTTTTTAAAATGTCCGATTTTTCAAACAAGGCGTGGTTTTGATGACATCACAAATGATGCTCTTTGGCCCATCATTCTACCGCATTTCCACGTTATGATAATCAAGAAGCGAATTAAAATTATGCTCTACGCTTGCTATCAACCATATCGTTGCCAATACACGTGAGTAGAGATGCGAATTAAATATTTTGCTCTGTGAATGGCAACACAGAATGGCATTTCATCATTTGGGATGTCATCGGCAGAAGCGTAACTAATAAAAGCGCACCGATTTAAGTAATTTTTAAAAAATATTAAACAAATTATTTAAAAAATGGTCAGATCCTATTGTTTTTAAGCATGCTCTTTCAAAACTTTAAAAATTTTCGAAACGACACCATTACAAAAATTAAAGTAATGATTCTAAATTCGACAAAATTAAACAAACCAAAGTTGACTTGTTTTAAGATTTTACTGAAAATACTATTTGTAGGAGTAAGCCAATCCTCGCGATCAACCTCTTCGCGTGAGGATTTATTTTACTGCCTCATAGTCCTGGATCTGACAGTTCTTCTGAAGGAAAATTTGAGTGAGGAGATTTTTTTTCAAAAATATTTAGCAAGTGTCTTAGAAAGTATTTTGGGCTTGAGTGGACATCAACCACTTGGTACATTTTCTAGCTATGACGTCATCAAAGATAGATGAAGTGCGCTGTGGTAAATGCTCACAGATATTGTAATACTTGACCGATTTGCATGAAAATTTTGTCAGTAAGGTGTATTTTGAGTAAATAGCAACGAGCTTTTACTATTGCTACAAAATAGAAAATGATTTGTAAATTCTTTTGTTACATTTCAATTACATACTTCATTAATTCAATTAATTACATGAAAACGGTGATTACCACGGTAAAGGATAGTTATATACTAATTGAACATTCATAACTGCAATGATTACCATGAAAAAAATATTTGATACTAATAAAAATTAATTGTTATAATGATTACCATGAATAAGGAATAATAAATGACTTTGTTCATAAAACTTCCAGGTAATGTATTTTTCTCCATTCACTCAAAGCTCGAATGTGAACAATGGTTTATCCTTATAAATAGTATTTTCGGAAAAATCCCGAAGCATATCAATTGTTTCTTTAATTTTTTTGAAATTTCAATCATTACTTGAATTTTTGTAACTAAAATAAAAAAAAAAGAATATATTACACCCTCTAATATGCCATAAACCAATATTTAGGCGTAAATCTCACTCCGTTAAAATGGTTTATTGCCGATAAAAAACACGAGTTATATTTAATTACAATATCTTTTAGTGTTTTATCAATGTGCAAAGTTTTGTTCAAATCTGGGAGAGATCGAGTTACTTGTGTGGATTTGCAGCACACACTAGATGGTGTAAGTATTTAAATGTTCTCCTCAGTATAAAGCTCTTTTATATTGTAAGTTTGCTTATATATATATATATATATATATATATATATATATATATATATTTCATTTCAAATAAAAATTATATTGTCAATAAGACGGACGGAAGTCATGGGGTTTTGTTTTGGATCTTTATGTTGGTCTTGAATGGGCAATATATTTCCATAATAAAGAGACAGACCGGAGAAATCACGAATTAAATAATTTTGACGGCAGACAAAGTCTTCAGCATATCGTACTAAGTTTTACCTTCCTCTATGCGGGAGCATCAAAAACTTAATACGGCACTGCTACTCAGTTTTGTGTTATTCTGAATAAGCAACATTCAGGGGTTCCCCGATTCTAAATTTTTGGTTGGAGGGGGGGGGGGAATTTCTCAGTTTTCTAAAAGGAACTCCGAATTATACAAAAAGATAGGACACGGGTATGCACTGCACACATACGCTTTTCAAATTAGAGTTTTAAAATTACCATAGCACAATACTATCTCCAAAAAGGCCAAACTGTCAGACAAATGTCAAATAAGGAAATTTTTGGGAGGTCATAGTGACCTCCCGTGAATTTCCATCGGGTTCCCCGGGCAAAATTCCTATTGTAATATGACCTTTTTAACCTCACCACGAGTTATATCTAAATGTTATTTGTAGTACAAAATAATTTTAACAGACACATTTTTAACACAAAAATTTCATTTCGATGAAAACAAAAACCGTAAATACACATACCTAAATGTTTCAACTGCAACAAGTGTATATGTATGTATGTATTGATTTTTACTTATTATTTTGACACCTTACCTTTAAACTGCCTAAGTTGACTCAAATACTTTTAGTTATCTAATATTACGTCAAAATCCCCTCCCCTCTTTTTGTGCGATTCGATCAGATTATAATGTTATCAAATTTAGGATTGTTAGGTAACAATAGCATCGCTTTACAATTGAACTTCTGATAACATTTTTGAGTATACACAACTGAAAAAAAAGGGGTTTTCCAAGGGAAAAGGGTAAGCGACTCTTGCGTACGTTTTAAGATAAAGTTTCATTGCGGTGCCCCTCATAACTGACAACTGGATCATATGAAATGAGAAAGCCAAAATCATTTTATTACTTAACTAGCGGTACCCACACGGCTTTGCCCGTAATGGAAAAATTAAAAGGTCTCTTGGTTCGCCTGTATATTTACAAATAATGTATGGTGAATTTTCTCGCCAATTGGCTTGTACCCATGTTACGGTTTCACGTTATGATAATTTCGTATCTCGCCAATTGGCTTGCGCCCATGTTACGGTTCCACGTTATGATAATTTCGTAATTTACTGGTCCATCTTATGATATTTTTGTTCCTAAAATTGAAATAAAAAAGGAACCACATCGAATTTTCGAAAAATCGCTTCGAGGAGCACACCCGCATGCTACAAAGTAACTTTGTGCCAAATTTCATGAAAATGGACCGAACGGTCTAGGCGCTATGCGCGTCACAGACATCCTCCGGACAGACTTTCAGCTTTATTATTAGTTACTAGTGGCACCCGCACGGCTTTGCCCGTAATAGAAAAATTAAGAGGTCTTTTGGTTCGCCTGTATATTTATAAATAATGTATGGTGAATTTTCTCGCCAATTGGCTTGTACCCACGTTACAGTTCCACGTTATGATAATTTCGTATCTCGCCAATTGGCTTGTGCGCATGTTACGGTTCCACGTTATGATAATTTCGTCATGATAGCTTTTTTTCTTAAAATTGGAATAGAAAAAAAAACATCGAATTTTCAAAAATTCGCTTCGAGGTGCACACCCCCATGCTACAAACTAACTTTGTGCCAAATTTCATGAAAATCGGCCGAACGGTCTAGGCGTTATGCGCGTCACAGACATCCTACAGACATCCTCCGGACAGAGACTTTCAGCTTTATTATTAGTAAAGAAAAAGATAAGTTTATCCCATACAATACTCAATTATTATTATTATTTTGAACTTTAACGTAATCTGACTCCCAAACCCCAAAATTAGTCACGTCTCCGACTCCTTTACCACAAAATTAATCCGACTCTGACTCTTCGATTCCGACTCCGCAGCCCTCGTTGTTACCAGAAGAAACTTCCTAACTAATAAAACCATTTTTGTTTTTTGACTTTGATGAGGGGCATCGTAATATCGTAATGAAACTTTTTTTCCCCCGAAACTTGCGAAAAGTTGCTGCGTCATTGACTCACTTCTTCAAAAGCTATGAAAATTTCACAGAAAATTCTTCAAATGTTATTTTATAATGTAGTAATTATAAAGACAGATTTTATAATGTAGTAATTGTACATTAACTGTGTCGTGAATAAAAGACGAACAGTGTTCTTTTTCGCATCGAATTAACCTTACTCCCCTCTTAAAAAAATAATGGTACGTAATAGGAGCTTTCTGATAGTTTCTGGGAGCGAATTTGATTTCAGTACATTAAGTACCGGATAAAAAGCATTCAAATTTCGGATCCAGCAAATGCATCACAGGTCAGTATTTAACAATTCTTCAATAATGAATACATTAACAGTGCAAGTGTAGTATCTTTAAAAAAGTGGACAATTAGGAGCAAAACATCCGCCTATTTCCAAATTAAAATATCCTCTGACGGTATTCATATCATAAAATGTCTGATCATATATTATCTTTAATCAAGTCGCAGTCGTGTTGATTTTTTGATCTAGTTGATTATTTTCGTGACAGAGATACAATTTTGTCACTCTTTTATCGTTTCCGAATGTCTAAAATTTGCATCTATTTATTTCATTGTGTGTATGTAGATATATATGTTTTGAGATATTCTTCTTATCTTGATAGACGCGTCTGATTTTTATATGTTTTTATCCATATCGTTAACTTTTAACTATGATGAATTTTAAGTGTGTAAATGCTCAAAAAAAAAAAAAAAAAAAAAAAAAAAAAATCTGCATCAACATGTGATACTTTGTGGTATCATTATCGATAGGCTATTACATAATTATAATGAACTGTTTGAATATATTTAATGATGTGATAAAGGAAAAGTTAAGCTTTCTCGATCTGCTCGTGCGCAAATTTATAAATTTGTTAGCAGCGTATAGGAAATATCCCCTCGAACTAAGGGCAATGCTCCATAAATCCTTTTCTTCGCACGCCTATTTTTATTGTTATGCAAAACAGAATCACTATGTATGCGATCGATTCTTCTTGTGATTGAGACAAATCCAAGGTCCTTCAGAAAGCCTGCCGGAGTCTCAAAATTGGCGGATTCAGTGTGCTCATAAATTTTCTAAAAATATCTTAAACTAGCGGTACCCGCACGGCTTTGCCCGTAGTAGAATACTAAAAGGTCATTTGGTTCGATTGTATATTTACAAATAATTGATGATGAATTTCTCGCCAATATGGCTATAATAATTTGCTCGTCCATGTTATGGTAATTTGCTCGTCCATGTTATGGTAATTCGCACAGTAAAATGGGCTTAAAATTGGAATAGAAAAAGAACAATATCGAATTTTCGAAAAATCGTTTTGAGGTGCTCATTCCTATGCTACGAACTAGTTTTGTGTCAAATTCCATGAAAATCGGCTGAACGGTCTAGGCACTATGCGCATCACAGAGATCCTGATATCCATTATTACAGATTTTCAGCTTTATTATTAGTAAAGAAGATGATGTAACAAAATGTATTGGAGATCGAGGTACAATGGGGACACCCCGGGGCATAGTGGGAAAAACTATATATTTTCCTACAATGCGAATTCTAACCAATCTGAAAAGGTTCCAAATCTAGTTAATTTGCATGAATACCCTGGAAACGGGACACTTTGACATTTTATTTCTTAAGGAAGTTACAACCGTCTTTATTTTTACTATCAGTGCCGTGCAAATCAGATAAGTTTTAATTTTTGAATTTCAGTTGTAAATTACTGTTCAATGTTGAATATCAATGCATTGACTTACAGCTAACGAATTTCGCAATTTTATAATTTTTTTCCCTAAAAACAAAATTTGTTCAGTTTTTGAGTCGTTAAAAATGACTGGTTTGGGGCAAGGGCGCCCATATAGTGGGGCAAGGGGGGGGGGGCTCGAGCCCCCCCCTCCCTTAGAAATTAGAACTTCCTTGCTTTTAGTACTTTTTTCTTTGCAAAAATGTAAAAAAAAACATTTGTTCTCCAGCTGTTAATGAATAAATAATTTAAAATGTCAAATTTTAATGACTCTAATCTGTTCTGAAATCTGCTTCCACGGGGAAAATATCCTGCTAAACATGGTTAAAATATCTGAGTCCCCTCACAATTTTGCGTATGGGCGCCCATGCTTTGGGGGCACAATGGGACATATCGATGGGGTACAAGGGGACAGCGGTCCACTGTTTCATCGCCAACATAATTCACTGTAAATACATGAAAAAAAAAAAAGCTGCTGCTGCTGCTGGAAGTATCTGCCGCTGCTACTAAAAGAATGGCGCCCTGAAAGTATGCGACAAAGCGCGCTGAAAATTGTCCCCAAAAAGTTGTTCTAAATAGGGGATTAAGTGTTCGTGTTCGAAAAGTGTTGTAACCATGTTTCAAAACATCGATGTAAGAAATTAAAACATCAATGGTATTGATACATCAATAAAAAAAATCGATTTTTTTATCAACAAATAACATACATTTTTGAATATACTACGCTACAAACTTACACATTTATGATACTCTCTAACAAACGTTTCTTAGTGGATCGGTGAATTCTTTTGGCATTGCGTCAATGCATTAAATTATAGCTATTATTTCAGAAATTTCTGAAAGCCAATAATAAGCAAAGCCAATAATAAGTTATGTATCGCTCATTTGGAAGAAGAGTTGCCACAATACGAAGAAATGAAAATTTTCAGGATAAGCGTTCGAAGTTAAACTCTTCAAGAAAATTGCTGCGAGAAAAGTAAATTTGCTGTGCTCTCCAGTGGTTAATATTAGAACAAAAAAATTTGTTATTATTTTGTAAAGAATATAACGTCATTTGAAACCCTTTAAGCGATGAGGGGGGGGGGGGGAGCGAAACAGAAAAGTAAAAATTTCGTATTGTGGCATTCTTTTTCCAAACGACAGATATATGCATATTATATATTTGTTATTTTAAGCAATACATAAGAATACATACCCGACGAATATATTAAAAATACTGAACCTCAAATCATGAATACAATTTATTAGGAATAATTTCGCAACATCTTGGTACTATAATGGGACAAAAAATGATATCAAGACATGCAACGATTAATACAAACTAGTTATAGTGATAAGGAAATATTTTTAAACAGAATGAAACTAAAAATAAATCTGCATCAAAAAAGAATCTAAGAAAAAATGTATCACAGCACTTACCGACAGTTGAATGATGAAGAAGAGTTGTGCAAATTACATTAAAAATACAAAATTAATTCTAGCAATTATTATTAAGAGCAAGAAATATGTGTTGTACTGTTCTACATAATTAAAAACAAATTGTAAGTAATAGAAGGTCGATTTGTTGGGGGAAGTCTATTATAACCCCCAATATTCGGTGTTGACAGTTTGGAGAAAAACAGTTTGTTTACTTCGTCCCCGAGAAGCGCATTTCTCTTCTCAGTCAGAGAAAAAACTCTTTCCGATGGAACAGAAGTTGCCATCACTGTCAAATACTTGAAGGCAACTGTTACTAGTTCTGAATATTTAAAGTTATAATTTTCACCGTAGTAATGTATAGGATTTTCCTTTCGTTTAAAGAACTGGAGCCTTGAAATATATTGCAAGTTTTGGAAATAGACTATCTATTCCTATTGCAATCCCTATTCCTATTCAGAGTCACAACTGACTACAACTGTATTTATGTCGAGGACTGCATACTAAGTGCCTTGCCTCCATTATTTTATATACCGATAGATAGCAGCACCATCACCGGATCGAACAGTTAATGAGAATTTAGAACTAGTCCAGGAGCTAATAGCTACCTAGTGCTAGCATACCCAGAGGTATCGTTTCACTTGGAGGACATTGAGACTACGAGCATATTTAACATCGCCCAGTCCCCTTTAATGACGACGGTGGGTCTTCGACCATCGAGGTTCGAACCCAGGACCCTCCGGCCCCGAATACGACACTCTACCGATCGGGCTACCACGGCCCAAATAGACTATCTGTGTCGAGTTCTTCCAATAGCATTGACCTCTTCCTCACACTCCAGTTATCTCTTACCATCTTGTAGTGATCTTCCTCAAAATCATCCTCTTCACAGAAAAAAAAATTGATCGTCATGTGTGTAAATAAATGAATTTTTTTGAGCAATTCCATAAGTAAACGTAATTTCCTAAGAAGCCAATTTGAGCAAATTGTATTATAATTTTCAATTAAAATACAAAAACACCAACATCGAACCCAAAACATTGATGTTTCAAAAATATCGAAAGTAAAACATCGATGTTTTAGCGAAAACATCGATGCTTCCAAAACATTGACATCGATGTCGCACTGCTACTCTGGGCCATAAGTTGCTCGGGGGAGGAGCTTTTAAAACTTAAAACCTCACTTCTTGTTGCATTTTTTGGGGTAATAAGGAATAAAAATTTGGCAGTTTTTAACATCCCATCATAAAATGCGATATCGCAAAACAGGATCCCTCCCAAGAAACACTTCGGCATTCATGAAAATCGCTATCGTCCGAACTGGGCTCTTCCGGAAAGTCGCAATTTTGAAAAGCCGTCACAAAGCAGTCTTATTATAAAAGTGGGTTTATAAAACATACCTTTCATGAAAACCAGGATCATGAAGCGATCTCCCCCCCATGCCCCCTCCCCCACAAGAAAAACAAAGTAAAGCATGGTGAGTGAAGAATGTAACTCTTGAACACACAAAATGTTTTAAGTACCAAAAAGAGTCATACTTACAAAATAATTCACGTCTGTGTATGTGAGATATTTTTTTTTTTAGAAACTCATCTACATATTTAATTTCAATCCTCCGACAATCAAAGAGATTATTGCCATCTCTTTATATTGTCACGTAGATAGTGTAAGGAGACCAAGTGAACACTCTAGGTAAAGCAAGAGACGTAGTTTATTAACAGAGCACCACAGCTACACTCGGCTGAGAACTACCTCAGACAGAGAAACAAGTCACTTATATACAGTGATCGAAGATTCCAGAATGCAAGATTTGCATATTTTAAATTTACATGTTTTGAAACATTCTAGAAACTACTAGAACAGGAAATAAAACAAATAAAGGTAATTACAAGAACGTACGATTAATTCTCTTTTCAAATCACCGACCCGCGGTCGGTTTCGAACCGAGGTCGTCGAGGTGGTAGTCCGAAGCCTACCCGATCACGCCACACCGGCTGGGAGAAGAATTGACTTTGTGGCATTGCTCCCTCCTCAGAACAACAGCGTCTCGCTGTTTCAGGATTCCTGGGATAAAGCTCTAGTCCTTGAGCGTGTTATGGGTCCTGAACGAGTATGTTGGGACAATTGCTGATGGGTGTCCTCTGGAATAGGTGTAGCGTCTTCCTCTGCGGATTCGTCAGAAAGAACATGATCGACCATTATTTGGTCTTTTGGGTCATAATAAGGTTTCATGCGAAGAACATGTACCACATCTTTCTGCTTACGTCGTCTGGAGCTGGGATCAAAGTCTTGTACCTCATAGGTGACGTCAGACAATTGTCGTAGGATTTGATAGGGCCCGAAGTATCTTTTCAGGAGCTTCTCCGACAGGCCTGCTTTCCTTACGGGTGTAAAAATCCAGACGAGATCTCCAGGCTGATAGTATACCATCCTGTGTCTGACATCGTAACGCCTTCTGTCCTTTTCCTGAGCTTCCCTGGTCCGTAATCTCGCAAGCTGCCTCGACTCCTCCGCCCTTACTACGAGTCGAGTCGCGTAGTCGCCTTCTGTTTCCTCGGGGCGAAAAGGGAACATCGTGTCGAGGGTCGTTTCAGCCTCTCGTCCATGTAGCAAGTAAAACGGTGTAAATCTTGTAGTGTCTTGCTTAGCGGTGTTATATGCAAATGTGACAAAGGTAATATTTCATCCCTGTTCCTATGCTCGACGTCGACGTACATCGATAACATGTCGGCTAAGGTCTTGTTGAAACGTTCCGTCAACCCGTTAGTCTGGGGATGGTAAGCCGTCGTCATTCGATGGGTTACGTCACACAGGTGGATGAGTTCTGAAAGTAGTTTAGATTGAAATACTTGTTCTCGATCTGTGATAATTACCCTTGGCGCTCCGTGTTTCAAAATAATTTCCTCAAGTAGGAACTTGGCTACTTCTGGAGCTTCAGCAGTTGGTAGCGCTTTTGTGACTGCATAACGAGTCAAGTAGTCGGTGCAGACGATAATCCATTTATTGCCAAGAGATGATTTTGGAAACCGACCTAGCAAATCCATTCCAATTCTATGAAAGGGTGCTGGAGCAGGAGGTATAGGTACAAGATGACCTGGTGACTGTTGCGGAACGGCTTTTCTTCGTTGACATTCCCGACAGTGCATAACATATCGGCGAACTGCACGATACAGTCCTGGCCAATAAAATCGTCTCCTTATCCTGTCATAGGTCCTAGAGAATCCTAGATGTCCGGCGGTAGGAGTGTCATGAAAGTACTGGAGCACGTCTTTGCGCAGGTGCTTCGGAATGACTGGTAGCCACATTTTCTCGTCAGGATTGAAGTTCTTCTTACAAAGGACTCCATCGACTAACTCGTAATGACTTTTAATCGGCTCGGATCTCTCTTTGCTTCTTATTATTTTGGCAAGCTTGGGATCCTTCATCTGCTGCGCCTGTATATCGGTGAATGAGCTAAGAGCATTCACTTCTTCCGGACTGCAAACCACTCCGTCTACCGGATAGCGAGAAAGGCTATCGGCGTCCTTATGCTTCTTTCCACTTCTATAAACTATAGAGACGTCATATTCTTGCAGTCGTAATGCCCATCTAGCAAGTCTACCTGACGGATCCTTGAGTCCAATCAACCAGCATAAGGAATGATGGTCAGTAACAATGGTGAACGGCTTTCCAAAAAGGTATGGACGAAACTTGTGCACTGCCCATACAGCAGCGAGGCATTCTCTCTCAGTGGTGGAATAATTCTTCTCTGCCTTCGTCAGCGTCCGTGAGGCGTAGGCAATGACTTTCTCTTGTCCACCTTGGACTTGAACGAGAACTGCGCCAATTCCATAGCCGCTGTCATCTGTATGTAGTGCTGTAGGAGCGTTCTCGTCGTAGAGCCCCAAGACAGGATCCGTGGTGAGGGCCTCCTTTAACTTCTGGAATGCTTTAGCCTGTTCGCTAGCCCAGCAGAATTTTGTGTCGCCTTTCAGCAGCATTTGAAGTGGTTGAGCTTGGTGACAGAAATCTTTGATAAAACGGCGGTAGTAAGAACATAATCCTAGAAAACTCCTAACATCGTGGACATTCTTTGGTACAGGAAAACAGCTGACAGCTTGCAATTTATCTGGATCAGGGCGAACACTGTCCTCGGACACAAGATGGCCTAAAATTTTAATTTCTTGGGCGGCGAAGGTACACTTTTTGGCATTTAGAACAAGGCCAGCTCCCCGGATGCAATCAAGAACGGTACTTAATCTCGTGAAGTGTTCGTCAAAAGTTTTAGAAAACACTACGATGTCGTCTAAGTAGCAGAGGCACATGGTCCACTTTAGGTGACGTAGTAAGTTCTCCATCATTCTCTCGAAAGTGGCAGGTGCGTTGCATAAGCCGAACGGCATAACTTTGAATTCATATAGGCCTTCCGGAGTGATGAATGCCGTCTTCTCACGGTCGGCTTCATCTACCTCGATTTGCCAATATCCGGATCGGAGGTCCATGGATGAGAAAAATTTGGCGCCCTTCAAGCAATCGAGAGTGTCGTCTATACGGGGTAGAGGATAAACGTCTTTCTTAGTGACTTTATTTAGACGGCGGTAATCTACGCAAAAGCGCCAACTTCCGTCTTTCTTCCTTACTAAGACAACTGGTGACGACCAAGGGCTCTCAGACGGTTGGATTATTCCTCTGTCTAACATCTTATCAACTTCTTCTTGGATTATGCGACGTTCGATGGGAGACACTCGGTATGCCCTTTGGCTCACAGGTCCATGATCGCCAGTGTCAATCCGATGTTTAACCGTCCCTCTAAGGGATCGCGATTCTCTCTCTTGATCGAAAACTTCGGAGAAGTTCTTAAGCACGTCTAAAAGCTTCTTTCTTTGCTGATCAGTAAGATTCGGTGCTAACATACTAAAGTCGTCGACATAAGTGTATCTACTTTTTGTTTGAACCCTGCTAGGTGCTTCTGTGGCGCTTATTGTGCTGATATAGTCCTTGTTTATGGCTTCCGCATGGCCCAAAGCCATACCCTTTGGTATGATTTGAGCTGCAGCTTGTCCATTGGCTATCCACAGTTCGCCTCGACCGTCACGCAATGTGACGACTGTAGCAGGAAGTGCAAGTTCTTTTTCTAACAGCAGGACTCTATTTCCATCAACGATCATGTCAGTATTGTGATCTCCACTATCACTGTTGACGAGTATTTTAGCCATAGAACGTCCAGGTATTGTGTAATCGTCTATAGCATGTAGAGTCCACGTCTGACGCTCTGGAACTTCCAGTAGTGTGTCGTCGAGTGTCAGCTCATATTTTCCAGTCTATTACGGCTTGTGTTGCTTCCAGGAAGTCCCATCCAAGAATGACGCTATGACTACAACTCGGCAATACCGTAAATTCAAAAGGCTGGATGCGTCCGTTGATCTGTAAGCGCAGCACACATTTCCCGAGCGGCTGGACATAAGTTCCATCAGCGACTTTCAGAAAGACTTTATCCTTGGTCGGGAACATAGTTTTACGGAGATGCTGTCGAAACTGGTCGGAAATAACGGAAGAAGATGCTCCGGAATCGACAAGAGCACGTACTGGATGATTGTCGACCATAACCTCAAGATGATTTCCGGACATCTTCGAAGCAGTCGGAGGATTTTCTTCGGCGGCGACCCCACCTCCTAGGGAAGTCGCAGGTCTTAGTTTTCCTCGTTGCGGCGGCTAGGAGAGACACTGGGACGGCGGTAAGGTGACGGCGTTCTGTAGCGGCGTGTCGGTGATCGTCCTCTAGTGGGGCTCGGCGAGACTGTTCTGGCGGCTGCTTGACTATAGTCGACGTGATCCCTCGTCTCGGCTCGGCTGTCCATGGCGTTTCCTCGGCTGGTCCGGTAAGCATCGAAAACAGCTCGTCGCTCGCGGCAGTACCGAACGACATGTCCGGGGCGACCACAGTGGAAGCAAACAGGTCTGTTGTCGGTAGTTCTCCACATGTCAGTCTTCCTGGGTCGAAGCTCGGCAACGGGTATTGGTCGTCTTCTGATGGGCAGTTGGGGTCGTTGTGGTGGTTTCTGCACCACCGTCCACGGGTCACATGAAGTTGAGATAGGTGCAAGGGCGTCCTGCACCTCCCCTCTGACTATTGCCTCGATTGATTGCAGCTGCGGAGCAACTTCTGTACTTGGTGCGAGCAGGCGTTGGACCTCTTCTCGCACTATCTGGCGAATAAGTGCAGCTAAGTCCGTCTCTTCGTCCATTGAAGCAATCGGGACGACGTTCGGCAGGCGATCGAATTTCACTCGAGCAACCCGCTTTTGTTTCATGTCCTCGATGTACTGACAGCACTTAATAAAGTCCCCGGTGGTTTTCAGTTCTTTGGTTAGCAGTGCCTGATAGATGTCTTCTGCTACCCCCTTCATTAAGTGAGAAACCTTGTCGTCTTCTGACATGTCCGGGTTTATTTCTTGACAAAGTCCCAGAATACTTTGGATATAAGATGTCGTGCTTTCTCCAGGCCTTTGGGCTCTTTTCTTCAGTTCTTCTTCAGCTTTTTGCTTTGCATGTTTGCTGTCGCCGAAGATTTTTCCTAATTCGGCCTTAAACAGCTCCCAGGAAGTCAGTTTGTCTTCATTAATTCTCGAACCATTGCCGAGCAGTACTGTCCATGAAGAAGTAAACGTTCGACAGGCAGAAAAGGTCATCCCATTTATTATGATGCGCAACCCTTTCATACTCCTTAAGCCACTTGTTTGGGTCTTGCCCAGGTTCTCCGCGAAAGACGGAAGGATTTCTGATCTGCTGCACAAGTGGAGTGGCTAGCACTGGCTTGGTCTCAGACGTATTAGTATCCGTGGACATGTCCTTGGTTTTCTTTACTCGGCCAGGCGGTGTGAATAGTCCGTACTCAGGCGGAATTTCTCGTAAGCGATTACTCCTTCGGAGTCCAGTCGATACCAGGATGCAGAAGGATTACCCGGCGCTTCTACCAGAAATGTCACGTAGATAGTGTAAGGAGACCAAGTGAACACTCTAGGTAAAGCAAGAGACGTAGTTTATTAACAGAGCACCACAGCTACACTCGGCTGAGAACTACCTCAGACAGAGAAACAAGTCACTTATATACAGTGATCGAAGATTCCAGAATGCAAGATTTGCATATTTTAAATTTACATGTTTTGGAACATTCTAGAAACTACAAGAACAGGAAATAAAACAAATAAAAGTAATTACAAGAACGTACGATTAATTCTCTTTTCAAATCACCGATCCGCGGTCGGTTTCGAACCGAGGTCGTCGAGGTGGTAGTCCGAAGCCTACCCGATCACGCCACACCGGCTGGGAGAAGAATTGACTTTGTGGCAATATTTATATCCAGAGGCTATATTTCTAATTGAGTTTATATACTCTATCCTACATACGAAGGCAGGGGTGCCCCCCTCAAAGAAAGGGCACATCCCCTTAAATATCGCGAAAACCCCTAAAAGTAAGAGCCCCCCCTAAAAACTTCAATGGTGCAGTCTGCGTAATGATCCCTCTTAGGTGGGCACCGCTGTTCGAAGGTTAAATTAAAACAAGAACATGAAATTGATTTAAAAGAATCTGTAAAACATTTTTCTAAACTTTAAATTGGGTGAGAGAAATGAAATGTACAGGTCGTAAAATGATAGAATTTTCTTCATAAATATTTCAATGTTATTTTAACGCTCATAAAAAACGTAAGAGGCCTCAGATGCCGAGCGATCTGAGCGATGACTTGGTACAATTGAGGTGGTATGTTCGACTCTCACCGTCTCTCCAGATTTAATTTCCTTTTTTTGTTTTGATTTTTTTCCATGCTGTATCTGTGTTTTTGTATAAATAAATAAAAATGATATTACCATATTTTGCGGAGGCGAGATGCTAGTAAGTAGCCCTCATCAAAAATAAAAAAAGCTGAGCAGCAACTCTTTACGCAAAAACAAATTTAAAAAAAAAAACGAGATGATGTGTGCACCACATGACTTCTTTTTACTCCAATTTAATGTCATTTCCCCATTATTGGCAATTTTAATGTGCTTCAATAGTTTACTCTCTAAATATCACAAACAGTGGCCAAATTAAAATCAGATTAAAAAAAAAATCGCCAAATTTATCGCCAAGTTGGCGACAAAACTTGGCGATATATCGCCAAGTGTCCGCCATATTAGAACACCACTTGAGTATCCATCGAAATGAACAATGATTTCCCCCCGAAAAAGAGCAAAAGACCCCCTTAGAAACACCCGAATGCAACCAAAAGAAGAGGTGCAAAACTAGACACCATTAGGAGTCTACGTACCAAATTTCAACCTTCTAAGTCATACTGTTCTTGAGTCATGCGACATACATATGCACTTACGCACACACATACGTACATACGGACGTCACGAGTAGAATCGTTGTAATTAACTCGGAGAATATCAAAATGGATATTTCGGGTGTTTATACGTTCTTAGGCACTTATCCGCGTGCGGTCGGGTTGAAAAAAAAAAAAAAAAAACTCAACATTAATTCGGGGGTGAGCAAAATGGAAATTAATGCCGAATTTTGAGTGAAAATTTTTTCGTGAATACAATACTTCTTTTTTTGTAAAAGGAAGTAAAAATTTTTCATGAGTTTTTTTTTAAATGTTTTTTTAGGATGCCTTAAGGCCAATTAATCTACTTTTAAGCACAGAAACAATATTCACTAATACAATTTGAATGTGGACGGAAATTATCTTTGACATTTCAAGCCTTTTAAGTACTAAACTCTAAGAACTAAATAGCAACTGCTTTAAATTATATAAAGATATGATGCAGTTGAGATGTGGCGGCACAAAATGCCATGCAAATTAGCAAACCCGTGGATCGCGAAATCAAGTGAAGCGAGTAGTCTTTCCACGGGAAGTCAAGGTGAAAGGGACAAAGGAGATATCCTCACTTTTTTAACTTAGGCCAACGTTTCTTAAATTGTGTTCCGCGGAACCCCAGGGTTCCATGGACATCATTCAAGGGTTCCATGAAACTTGCAATATTTTTTTTCTTCCTTTCGTTTTTATTTATTTATTTATTTATTTTTATTTTACAAAACAGTCAAATTAGTCACTCAAAAATTCAGTTAACCAAAATAACGCGAAACTGAATTCGAATATGAAGTCCAAAATTTTTTCACATCATTCCTATGTCATTCTAAATAAAACCCAGTAGTTTTTAAAAAATATTGACGGATCTTCTTTTTGAAATGAGTCAAAAAAACAGAGAAATAACACGACAAAAAAGTCATCGTACACTCAAATGTTTTGGAATAAATTCATGATTAAAATAATCATATGTCGTTTTTTTTATTATTTTTGCATTGTGTTGACCCTTAAAAGTCATTTGACTTTAATTTTTTGTTTATTTCTTCCTTATGAGTTTGCTTATTACGTTAAAATGGCTGGTATTCGTAAAAAACAATAAACACCATTCGAAATTTGATTTTCCTCAGAGTAGCGTTAAATTGATTTGCAATGTCTCTAAATTAGTTAATTTATTCCATTCTATAGTAAAGTGCTTGATAAAATGCTTTAAGAAAAGAATAAGACCGAAAACAAGGTAAGAAAACGTCAACCGGCAAAGTTAATAAAGCGTGATCGGAGATTTACATAAAAAAAAAAACTATGAAAAATACACATTTGAGTGCTTAAAAGTTTCTGCAGAATATAATGAGAATTGTACATTTAATTTCCACCTAAAATTGTTCGCCAAGTTCTCTGATTAAATGGATTAAATTCTCTTCACGCAGAAATTTTCTTGTTCGTGCGAAAAACAGAAAGTTTAGGGTAAGGTGGGGCAATTGTGATTTGGGGCAAATGTGACCAGGGTTTATTACTCCTGTGATATTATTATTTACTGTATGAAGTTACCTCAGTCTTATACCTTAAAATGTCTTATATAACACTCAAAAGTATTTGAGATACATTTACATTATACTTTTTAATGGATGGAGTTTTCCTATTACAGTCCTTTTGAACGTGGATTTCAGGTTTGTTGATAATCTACAAAGGTTTTCACTAAATTTTTAATTTTTGTTCTAAAAGTATAATTTTTGTACTGCGCTATTTTAAATGAAGTTTTACATTATAAATTTATAATAATATAAATTTTATAACACTTATAACAGCTATTTTAAGTGAAATCACTTATGCCCCTTTAAAAATGGGGATGGGGCAATAGTGATGACAAGTGTGGGGCAAAAGTGATTCCAATATGGCTACCAGTTGATGTTCTTTTGAAGCATGTTTTTAAACATCACTTAGATCTTTGGTTTGTAAGTTTCAAATGTATTGCTGTTATTATAAAGTATTATCTTTTATTTATTAAATTCATAAGACTCTAAATATAGTGCATAATAAGTACTAAAACAGTGACGAAGTAGATGGAGATTTGGAAGAAGAACTTAACAGAGAGTTGAACAAGGACAGTGATGGTGATATATCTGTGAGTGACTTTATTATTGATGAACTAGAAGAATATGAAGAAATAGGAAAACTTGAAACCTATCCTGAGATAAAGAGTCAAAATGAAAATAGTTTTGGTGATAAAGATGAGGGCAAAATTCATGGAACTCAACTAAATTTACTAGGTGATTTAAAAGAATGGACTTTAGATCAAGACAATTGTTGTTTAGACTCAAACAACAATTGAATAAAGTTCAGCATCATGTCGAGTTAGAGAAATATTATGCTGTATATTTTGAAAAGTGTTATTATATTGGGAGTTTTGTCAGAGAATAAAACTGGAACTGGGTATATGCTTAAGTTTCTTTACAAGGCTGAAAACCAAACTTTCCAATGGCCAAGAAGAGATGATGTCTCAGAAATTAATAAGCCATTTATATTTGCTGGTCCACTAAATATTATAGGAATTGGACCATTCACGTTGGACTCAAAAACATATACAATGATTTCTTTAAAATACAAAAAACTTAATTTCAAAAATGACATTTTTGCACTGTTTCCTTTATAAATTGTAGGTTATAACATCTTTTTTCATGTATCATTTTTAATTTTGAAAAATGTTTTAATTTGTGAGTCATAATAAATTTAATTTCTCAAGAACCCATTGTCACATTAAAACTAAGATTGTAGCTACTTGCAGTTCAGAATGTACGATAAAGCACTAAAATAAGTACCTATAATTGGCAGCCATCACAAATGCCCCTCAAAAAATCATTAATGCCCCAGTCCCGGGGCAAATGTGACTTTTTAGATCCTTTTTAAAAAAATAACACATTTTTAACCATAATTCAAAAGTGCATCCACAAATAGCATATGATGTACATAAATATATAGTACATCACCTGACAGTTATTTTAACACTTTGCTGTAAATAGTTTTCCAGTTAAAGATAATCAAAGATCAACAATGGATTTTTCAGTCACAAATGCCCCACCTTACCCTACACTTTTCGTTGCAAAATCAATGATAAATAAGCTCAAAACGTTTTGGGATAACGTCTTACTTGCAGGTGAAAATAAATTCAACATTTTTAGTTAAAATTTTGTTTTATTGTTAATAGAAGAAACTAGTTTGTTGTGGCTATCACGAAACTTTCTTCTATATCTGTCTTATAATTCTGCTCCCTCCCCATGCTTAACAAGGAAGCAATATTCCCAACGAAAACAAAATTACACATGCCAAAACTTGATGACCATCCCAATTCCTGATTTATCTCAAAAGCAAAGCAAAGAATGAAAATTGAAAATTATTTTAAAAGCCTTGCTTAAAATAATTACAAACATTTATCTGTTAACAAATACAAGATGGCAACAGTTAAAAATTTTAAATCATTGAGATAATATTTCCGATCATTTCCATGCAATTAAAAGCACGAGCTGAACGCAGACGACAGTCTGTTACGATTTATCTTTCCTATTGTTGCAATTAAAAAGCTTTTTTTATTCACACAAATAAAAAAAAACCAGCCCCCCATGGAGCGATTGGCGCCAAAATTAAACCAACGCCTGTTTACATATGGATTCATATTTATTCCAAATTTCATCCAGAACGTAGCATTACTTCTTGAGATATGGCACTCACAATGGAAAAAAAAGAACGTTCGATTGCGCCACCCCCTTTTCAGCTGTTAACACCAAAATAGAATCATTTCTTATACCCTCTAAGGGCTACTTGTAGATAATTTTTTGTTTGATTACGTTCATTATTTATTGAGATACAGCAGTCCACAATTGACGGCAAAAAACGTTCTATAGCTCAACCCCCGTTTGAGCTATTGACACCAAAATTGAATCAGGATCTGTACCTGTTAGGGACAACATATGGACCAAATTTTGTCTGATTCCGCCAGTTACTTCCTGGGGAATAGCAGTCACGCAAAACTCAAAAAACGTCCCATTGCTCCACCCCCCTTGGAAGAATTCGCGCCAAAAACCAATGGGCGCAAGTTCACATAGAGGCACATATGTGTACCAAATTTCGTTCAATTTCATGCGGTAGTTTTTGCTGTAGAGCGGCCACAAGAAACTGGTCACACACAGACGTGACACACATACACACACACATACACACAGACAGACAGACATTTTCCAAAAATAGTCGAAATGGACTCAGCACACCTCAAAACGTTCAAATCCGTCAAAATTCGAAAATTTGCACGAATCCAATACTTTCTTCTATATATTATATATAGAAGAAAGTAAAAATGAGGAACTTAATCTTAAGAACTTAGTTGGATCAGTTAATCAGAACGATGTAGGTGTTTTTGATTGAATAATGAATCATGCTGTTTATTTAAATATTTTAAAAAACAATTTTTAACTCTTGACCAAAAATTAGGTTATCGAAAACAACTTTTTTTAATATCAAGTTAACGATAAGAAGCACCAACGTTTACGTCTAGTGCCTCGAAAATTGTCCTAAATTTTAGAAAATATCCCCTTAAGAACGTAATGTAACATATTTAGAGATGTCTGGAGGTTGGATTACGAAAATACGGCTTTGAAACGAAAAGAGAGCTAGAAACAATAAGACTCGAAGTGTGGTTGAACACTTACTCAGAAATTATACAAAAAACAGAAAAAAAAAAAAAAAACATCCAAATATATTCTCAGACGTTCAAAAGCTGTTGTGGATGTTGAATGATATTCTACAAAATAAATCCTTAAATAAAAAGTTAGATTGTTCAATAATATGTGTATAAACATTTTTTAAAGTGTACAAAAACTTTTGTGAGATAAAATTTCCGGCACTTTTTGGTTTTTGATTAAAAAAAAATGATATTTCGTTAAAAAAAATTTTTTTTTAATGAAGTTCTGTTAAAAACTAATCATAGATCTTAAAATTAAATACCTATCCCGAAAAATTAATTCTAACCAAAGAATAGCGAATATTTCATTGAAAGTCGTAGGTTTGCGAACACTTTTGGGAGCCACTATAAGTGTCTAATAAATATTTTCCGCTGAGAAAATATCAATCGTGGATTAAAAAACCATTTTATTGTCAATGTGACCTTCAATTATGTCAGTTCTATAAAACGCCTCTTTTATTGAAATTGCAAAAAATCCTTCCTTGCACCAGAAATTAAAAATAATACCATCCAGTGAAATTCTGGTTTATGTTTTCAACTTATCTGTCAACAAAACTAAATATCCCCACAAACATAGTGCTCTGAGCCCAAACTGAGAATGCAACTTTTTCCCAGAAAGCCTGATATTAAGGATGTATCTGTCATAGTAAAAATAGGAACTACTCATATCATTTAAATAAAAACTTTAAAATTTTCTTTGAAACGAGTTGTAGATAGTATTCAGAGAAATTCGAGTAAATTTTTAAATTAGTGTTTTAAGTCGAATTTCTTTTTTAACAAAAAAGGGCTTTTATTGAAAATAAAAAATTTCTAGAATGTTGCATGCAAACTATATGCTTTTTAGAATGACAGAGGGGTTCCACGATGAAAGTGGACTTTCAAAAGGATTCCACTTATCAAACAAATTAAGAAACGCTGACTTAGGCGATGGAGGTGTGAGCGCTTTGTATCGGTTTTTAACCTTTTTATGTTCTTTACAAAGTTTTAACCTTTTTATCTGTTCTGACAAATGATTCTGTTTGAATGTGTATGGTTGTACTGTAATGCAATGTAGAACTATTATCGGCACTATCACTACAGCGCGACAAAAGAACGCACCCGAGGTTTTGCAAAGAAACTATGGCGTGATTTCTTTCATTTTGCATTTCTTATAAACTGAAAAAGAAATCCATTGTATCGCTATCAGCTTCCTGGATCGAAATGACTCTTCCTGGTACGTTTAATGTACAAGTAGGGCTACACATTTTTTTAATGTTAATTATTGATTCCAGCAAAGAAGAACTAATAGACGAATTGCGATATTACGTTACGTTCCCTTGAATTCGAAATCTGTGAGTTAAATGCATTCTGCTGCTCTGTCCTCTGACTTACATAGTACTTCCTTAGCAACCAAAAATGTTTTTTTCTCAAATATGCTTTATGGGTTTTGTGTTCTTTTATTTTGTGTAATTTATTCCTTTTCACCTCTAAAATCCATGGTTGAATTTGAATCATTTATTGCCTGAATCTGTCATTTAAAAACTTGAGAAGAATTTACAAAAAAAAGTTTGTTTCTTCAAGGAATTTTAAAACTTCGTCTTCAAACTGTGGGAAAACTCGGTGAATCGAATGGCCAGCTCCTTCGACGCCAACAAATTTTACCTTCGGAAACTGCTTTCGGATGTCCTCTAGATATTCATATCTGTAAAAAAAAATACCATAAAATTTATTGGGTTTATCATAATGAGCAAACAAAATATAGTGAAGTATCATGAATTTTTATGGTGGAATGGTTTTAATGTAGGCTACACCGACCAGCGAATGAACACTTAAGGGCAATTTTATTCTCAAAAATACATCGTTAAAAGCTATAGTATTTGACCCATGACAGTGAAAACCTTTTAACCGATAGTTATTGTACTTATTTTTTAAAAAGCTGGGAGAACTTTTACGGCACTACGACAAAAAAATTTTGGGGGTGAAAAAAATGATTAGCCCCAGTGAATTTACACCCCCCAATTTACAAGGTTTCAATTTTCCACGAAGATAGATTTACCGGATGTCTAGCATCCAAAAGCATGCTACTTTGCATTGAAAAAGGGGTTCCTTGAAACCCCGAAACATGTTGCAACACTTGAGTGATCCAATATCGTGCTGCAACACTTTGGTTACTTCCTTTTATTTTTTTTTTCGCCTGAAACTAACAACGTATTTTGCCTTTCCAAAAAAAATTCCAAACTGCATCCCTTGTGAAAAGTTTAAAAATTGAAACGTTTTGAACCATAAATAGCACATTTCTGGAGGATTACATATAAAAGTCAAGGACCATTTAACTTGCAAATTCTTAAATGTGTATAGAATCAGAACGGTTGTATTCTTTTTTTTTCATCAATAAATCATCAAGATGTTTAGTTTAGATCAATAAAAAACAACTCATCAGACAATATAATGCGTTGATAAATTCTGCTCGCAATCACTATCTACTTTGTCTGCTGTACTGGGCAAGGTGGATACATTTCTGCAATTAAAAAAAAAAAAAAAAGAAAAGAAAAATACTTATTTCTGTCCATTTATGAAGGATAAAATTCACTTAATTTTTGTAGATTGTACATTGCTAATGTATTAAACCATACCTACAGTATTTGTAAGACGTAGACTAAAAACTGATTATGTAAAATTCGTGGGACCGCGACCCTAAGTACGTGCTACTAAAGGTAAAAGTTCAATACTGTCCCAAGAATAGGCCCTGGGCTGTAAACTTTTAAAATAAAATATGCTTACACTTTGACTTCGGACGCTGTCCCGTAAATAAACAGAGCAGGAGCGTCAGAAACGCCAGTGGTTTCAGTCCAGAAAGAAGAAAAATCTTTCTCAATAGTATTTAAAAAGGCCTTGAAATTTGTTTTCCATCGGCACTTTCCACCAGTACAAGTCAATGGCAATACTCCATCCCTCATTTGATCTTCGCTGACCGTCATGTTTATCTAGGAATAAATAAATAAATTTTGTAAAAAAAATAATTGAATTAAAAATAACATGTATTTTAAGTGCACTTTTCCATGTTCATTTTTACTACCTAAACATAAACTGCAGCTACAGATTAATTTGAATAAGGTGCACTTACAAATACTAAGTGGCAAACTTAACTGGCAGCATTGTGAAAGGCTATGCAGATCCTAATCTCAGCATTATTACGCTGCCAGGATAAGTTTGCTCCAACTATAAACTCAGAGCTCTGCTTCTGCCACCTTCTGGATTGCTTTTTTCTTTTTTGCTACAAGCTTTTACAAATTCACCGGTAAAAAACAGAGCTTATTAATGTTGGGCTCGGAAGCTCACCCGATTATCGTTCCGAAACTGTATAGTCATTTTCTTGGCAGGGAGGTACTTGGGCACAGGAGAAGGAACGTAGGTGGAGGGGGGGGGAGGGGTTTCGAACTCAAAAAAAAAAAAAAAAAAAAAAAATAGAAACGTTCGAATTTTAATTTTAGGACCCTAAAAAGGCATTAAATGGTTCTTTCTACCCGAAATAATTATCCGCTTTCTTAGATTCAGATCTCATTCGAAAGCCCGCGAAAAACACCCAAAGAGTTCCTTCATTTCCTTCGAATTTCAAAAAAAAAAAAAAAAAAAAAAAAAAAAGGCTGTAAAATCACAGGGGAAAAATAAAAAAGCACTGTTAAGTCTATGGAACAGAAATTTTAAACCGGAAAATTATCGTTTGCGCGATCTTATTTTAAATTAGCGTTCAGAAGGTTGCCACTTTTTTTCTCGGTTGTGGCTAAATAAAATTTTGTTTCTGTTTCGAGGTAAGAATTTCCCTTTTTATTAGGGATTGCAATACCGAACCAAAAATCCAATACCGGTATTCGGTATCATTAAAACGTGAAACCGGAATACCGGTATTAATACCGGTATTTGAAATTTCTCAAAAAATGCTTGAAATTATATTGTTTCGATGCCACAGTTTATAATTTTGTACAAAAATTGTATTATTTATGAAAACGTATTGTGAACAAATATAAAATGAAGAAACAAATGTCATAGTAAAATATCTATAATAGTAAAAAACATAATGCATCGATTTAATTGTCTCTAAGCCTAAAACTCATTTTAGTGCTCAACTTTCCTACAGTTGAAAATACTCATTCTGAATTCATACAGGTTGATGGCACTTTAACAATGCACGATACACCTTCTCTATTGTCTAGAAATCCTTCATCTTCAAAACATTCGGTCTCTTTCGTGTTATTTTTGGATAAATCATTTTGTGTGTGTTTCTTTTGTATTGCACGTGTTATTATTATTATTATTATTATTTTATTTATCTATTTTTTGACATTTATAGCTAGTTATTATTTCTTTCCGAGAGACGGTACTTTTTTTTAATATTAACATAATTTTCTCTTGTGCAGAAGATGTTAGTGTTTGCTTTTTATTAGCCATTGGTTTGAAACTTACGATAAACTTGACTAAATTATACCTAGTTAGTTTCTCTTATATTCGTTTTCGCTTTCTTTTCGAAATTCCTTACAACGTTTTTTTTTTTTTTTTTTTTGTAAATATCTGAATACATGTTTCAATTGATTATGTTTTACCTCTATGCAAATTTTCTTGGCAATACATATTTTTTTAATATTATCTCGGCAAGTATAAAGCTAAATAGCAATACAGGACAACAAACCAATACTGGCAACAACGAATTGGGGCCATTCCACCGTCACCACGTGTGGGACAAAGAGAAACTTAAGTTTCATTAACATTTTATCATATCCTCATATAAATAATAGCCGATGATCGAATAACCCGCGTGTTTCAACAATGAAACTCGCGCCACGGCATGATAATTTGATAATATGTTTTTGTAATGTTTAACATGCAGGGAAAGGCTTTATTGTGACTAGACTGAACTCGATCCGGAACTTAATTGTTTCACTGTTAAGACTGGGTCACTTCAGGGAAATGAAGAGACAAAAAACGATCAACTATGAACGTTACCTACTGGATTTTAGGGTTAATCCACTGGAGTTAGGGTTACAATTTCAACTATGGAAATATCACCAAACAGGCCATGGCTTCGTTGAAATGCAGAAGCGATTTTCATCCGTCATACCTTGACGGACGACTTTCTAGTCACTTAATATTTTGCTTAAACAGGGGTAAGCGAAACTTTTAATCTTCACATTTAATACAAAGATGTTCCTGACATAGTTGTATTTTTATTAAACAATTTTGTCATTCAAAATTTAATTTACTTACATGCGTCATGTGTGAAACGTTCAACGCCAACCTCTTGTAACCCTGCTTATGAACTAATTAATATTTTTGCTCTATTAATATATGAATGTTAAAATAAATTGCAGATTTTGAGAGCAAAGGTTCCAATCTAGAGGAAACATATCTCATTCGTTGAGAAACAGTAGTTTAAACCATTGGAAAAAAATTATGTATTGGGCCAATCCACGAAGTAAGTTCTCATTTTGTCCCACATGTGAGGGTTCATATATTTCAATAAAAAGTAATTATTTAAAAATGTAATGACGAAAGTTTTTGCTTAAGGAATCACACTCGTTGGTAATTTGGTAAGCAATAAAATTGACTTCATTACCCTTTTAAATTATTTTTTTAAAATGAAATATGAGGCCTCACTTGCGGGACAAAATTACCGTTTCCCATGGAATGGCCCATTTCCATTTGTAGTGCAAACAAGAAAACGTTTTTGTCAAAATTTTGTACAGTTGAGAGAAATATTAAAATAATTAATTTGAATTTTGACCTTTTGAATTCAAATTATGATTTTCGCAATCACGAGTGTGTGTGTGTGTATGTTGGCATGTGTGTTTGTGTTTGTGTGCAGGTATGAGTGTGTGGGTAGTTGTGTGTATGAGTGTTTGTGGTGGGGGAGGGGGGGGGGGGTTGAATGTGTATATGTGTGTAGGCATATGTGTTTGTGTTTGTGTGGGTAGTTTGTGTGTAGGTGTGTGTGTATGTGTTTGAGTGTGTGTATGTGTTTATGTATGTGTGTAGGTGTATGTATATGTGTGTATGTGTTTGTTTGTACGTGCGTGTATGTATGCGTGTAAGTGTAAGAGATGGGCGCAACCTGGAAAACGGTTTTCGCTATAAGAGCAGCATCGTGAGGAACCGGTCGACGGTGATGCTGCAGAGGGTGCTGGAGGGAAAATAAAATGATATCACATCAAAACAATCAAGTGAGAACAATAAGCAATCGTGATTGCTCAAAAAAAAAAAAAAAAAACATTAAGTGTTACTGTAATGGGTGGTTGGAATAAATTAATCATAGGACAAATGCATTCCAAATTACACTTGAAATTAACTTTCACAAAGGGAAAGTGAGTGATCGGTTAAATGGAAAAAAATATAAACCTTAGTGTACACAAAACGCACGAAAATGCGATTCATCTCACCATCTAATAGTGACAATATTATTTTGAAATCTTCGCGCAGCTTTTGTTTAATGCTATTCTGTTAGTTTGTTCTTTTGAAAACATATTTTTACATCAATAGATTTATTTTTTTTTCTGTATCGTGGAAGAAGAAATGTACATTTTAAATATAAGTAGATATTTAATAAGTTAAATTGAAAATTCTTAAATTGAAACTATTTATTATTTTCAGCTAATACCGAAAATACTGGTATTTTACCGCAGCAAATACCGGTATTACGAGATTGCAAAATTTCTCGAAATATCGGTATTCGGTATACCGTTATACCGGTATTGCAATCCCTACTTTTAATTATTATTTGGCGATCTATCTTATTTATTTATTTTTTTTTAAGGATTTTAGTTGTATTTATGGAGGGTTGCGTTTAATTTTTTCGGGAACTTTCGACTTGTCGTTTTCTTTCTTTGAGAATAATTGTTTGGACGAGAAATTTTGCAGTTTTTTTCCCTGTAAATGAAGCCTGGTTGTTGAACATGCGTCACTTGACATAACTTTTATTTTCGAGGTAGACCGTGCAAAGCCGGGCAATGCAGCTAGTGTATAAATACAATAGGATTGCAAATATATTTCGTCTTAGCAGAAACTCATTTTAAGCTTGTTGGAATTAACGAGGTTCGACTGCATACATAGTTGCCTTTTTGCTGAATTGCAGTTCACAAGAGAAAAATCAAGTGTTCCGGTTTAATTTCTATGTGAGCTCAGGTTCTGCATTTCGTCCCCCCCCCCCCTTTTTTTGCAACAATTCAGGTAATTAGCGTGTGAATATATGTTGGGTAGGATATAAGGCTCCGCTCTTTTTTTGTTGCTAAGCCCTGACTATGCAAATATAATTTTAAACTATGCATAGCAATCTAATGGTCAGCCACAAATGAATATTTTTCGGTTATGTTTACGTGACCCATTAAATATGGAATCGTTATTCTACCTACAGTGATATACTTAGTTCTATTGAGTATTGTTTTGGATATATAGTTTGAGTTTGACTTTAAACAGGGGTGTCCATCGTCCTCCAACAGCGATAGCGCAACTCCCTTAAATATTACGGACCCAATTTATGAATTCTCCATGAAATTTTTTTGCTGTATCTTTGTAGGAAAACATGGCATAAATTGTGGTACCTCACACATGTGAATTATCTCTGCGATAGTGCAGAATGGATATATGCCTTTATGGGTGCATACTGCATACATGTATGAGGTTGGAAAAAGCTTATTTCTCAAAAAAAAAAAAAAAAAAAAAAAATCAAGTTTAATTTCAAGTAGAGTGACATTTTACAAGTAATGTAATACTATAACCAATCGAAATTGAAACATGTCGACTCTCGCCTGTGATTCGCGGGTAATAATCGGTCTTTTTTTTTTGTGGATATGTTGATATTCATTGGCTAATATCGATATTTGCTAAATTTTGGACTTACATGGTAACATATGTATTTGTAAAAATTTAGATATTTCAAATATCTCAACATCTTCTAATTTTATTTCTTAACCACTACTTCGAATGTTAATATTTTGTTAACTCTGCTGTGGGCAGGTAAAGGGCGGGCAAAAACTATAAATTTTTAATTTTTATTTTATTTTTTGCATTTTTGTCATCTATTGCACTTTAGCTTTATTGAACGAGACTGCTTATTTGGTTTCCGCTGAAAACAATGTGCGAAAAAACCCCCTTCTAATTTCAACATTTTCGTATCGTTACCATGGAGTCAAAAACACGTTTCTTCAACTATCTCTAAAATTCCACTTTGCAGATACTGCTACTTACCTGTCCACAGCAGAACTAATGAGAATAGTTAAATTAGTATTTTGGAATTTAATTTAGAATTGAAGAATTCCGTGATTTAGTCATCAATCACGTTCTGAAAGCTGTAGTTTTGTAATCAAGAAGAATGGTTCCTGTCTCTGTATGCAACAGCTGTCTAACTAATATCTTTCAAAGCATTCTCAATTAAATAAGAAAAATGTATTTGATGTTTCGGATTTTTCCCCATTAGTATTACTAGCTGCGTTTCCCGGCGCTGCATGGTCTTCCTCGAAAATGAAAGTTGCATCAAGTGACGCCTGTTCAACAATCGGGTTAAATAAAGGAAAAAAATATCCCACCAACGCTTGGAAAAGAGCAATTTCAGGTCTAAAAATTTAACTTTAGACCTCTTGAAAATTTAGACCTCAAATTTAGACAATGGATTATGTTAAAATTCTAAAAATATAATAACTTTTTAATAAACGCAAACAGTTTGTTTCCCGGCATTTCTGACAAAAGTCACCCGTGGAGAGCGGGTGCTGGGGTCGTCCCCCACGCGAGGGGGAGGGGCGAAAAAACCTTACTGGATTTGAATGAGGAAAACTCTTCAAAGGGGTTTTGCCTTCCCACCCCTCCATGACAAGTCCAGAGCCTCAAAGAATCTCAGTGCAAATTTAGCAAAGATCCGTCAAAAACTGGATTTGAGAGCCCCCCCCCCCATAGGAGAGGAACGAAAACTACCCTATATGAATTCCTGGGCATCTGTGCTAAATTTGGTGAAACTTTAACGTCAACTGTGGGTTTGTGTAAAAGGAACATACATATACACACACAAAAATAAAACTCCATTTACAGATATATTAGATTACTAGAAAGTCGCCCGTCAATGTGTGACGGGTAAAAACTGCTTATACTCTTGTACATTTGAGCAAAGTCATTGACTGTTTGGTAATATTTTGATTGTTGAAATTGTAACCCTAACTCCAGTGGATTAACCCTAAACTCCAGTAGATAGTGTTCATAGTTGACCGCTTTTTCATTTCTTCAATCTCCTGAAATGACACAGTCTTACCAGTAAAACAGTTAAGTTACCGGATCGAGTTCAGCCTTGTCACAATAAAGCCTTTCCTCACATGTTAAACAATATATAAGGATTATTATTTGAGACTAGCATTCCCGTACCCGGCATTGCTCGGGTAATGGAATTAGCAGGGGTTAACAGTGCTTGGTGCACCTAGTTTCGAAAATCCCCTATAATAATTACTTATTACCTATAACTTTTTCTAATTTGGGGAGGATCCCGGGGACCCTGGACTCCTTACATATATGCCTTTATCCTTAACCGATCTTTAACTGTTATTAACGATCCTTTTAAAGTATTGATTATCTTTGCAAACACAGGCCATCCACATTTTATTGATATACCTATGTTTAAGCAAAAACTTCTTTGTATACAACATTTTTAGTTTTTTTTTCTTTTTTTTTCTGGTGCTAAAATTATTAAGCTGCTTGATGAACTGACTTTGGAGCAAGCTACATAACATTGGCCGTGTGAAAAAAAGTCATCTCTTAAATCGGTCCCTGCTACTTTTAATGTCTGTCCTTGTGACACTTAACGGTTATTGCAAAGCAAACTTTAACAGGAAACTGCACTCTTCTAAATTCAAAAGGATAGTCCGCCTGTGATGATGTTCTTAAAAACTTCGTTTCTAGTTTTGAAAAAATGAAAGCAATAGACAGAAACATTATGATTTGACTTGAGAAAAGCCTCGAAGAACCACGTGAGACACAAAAACAATATCAAATTTATAGTTCGCTATCGACCAAAAGTTGAGATGAAGTACTGAATAATGATTTGAATGGAGGAAAGCCTTCGAAAATAAGGGATTTGAATTCAATGACAGGTTTTAATTTCGCAGAAATTAAGAGGTTTTAATTAATTTCTCCCGAACTAATTGAGATTTCGAAAAATCCTTTCTTAGTGGTTACTTTCGTAATCATGCGGACATGCCTGCCAAATTTCAAGTCTGAAGCTTCAGCGGTTTCGGCTGTGCGTTGATATATGTATATATATATATGTTATCTCAGGACATTGATTTTTATATATTAAGATTTCAGATGAAATTGGTCTTTTTATTTATGCATGGTAATGATTTTTCTGCTTTATTATTTCTTCCCTTCTAATCTTTTATTATTTGTTCAATTGAAAAGTTAAGTTTTTAGTCGCTAAAAGTTACACCGAATCTTTCTCTTAAAGCATAAGGGGTCATTCATTAATTACGTAAGTATGATTTTGACAATTTTTGACCCCCTACCCCCCATGTAAGGACAAGATTTTTCAAACCCCTTCTCCCATCCTTAGGTAAGATTTCATTTCTTTTTTGAAAACAATAAAATGTTGTTAAAAAACGGTTACACTAAAACTCCCAGTTTGACGTAAATCAAAGATTTTTATTATTCAAATATATTATATGCTGCGATACTAACTAAAAATAAAATATGCCATGCATAGTGCGATTCTTTTATTATATTTTTAACCGACTTCAAAAAAGGAGGTTATGATTTCATATTGCGGCTTTTTATGTGTGTTTTCGTATTGCTTCAAGAATACTGGACCGATTTAAAAAATTCTTTTTTTGTTTGGAAGAGTATGCCTTCCAGATGGTCTCATGTAAATTTTGTCTGGACCTGATGAGGGATCCCGGAAAAATCTATGAAACTTTAAATTTCATACGTTGTGGCTACGTAGACCAGCTTTCGTCAGCTCCGTGATACGTCACAGGAGGTCACGTGGTTTTGCTGTGAACGGTGCATTTTTTTCGACGGTTCATATTTTGACTTATTTAATTCTCACGCATCTTGATGTTTGATTTTCACGGCGACTGCCTGACTCTTAATTTTAATTACAGTTTCACTAATGTATTACTCATGTAGTAAATCAGTAAATTAAATGTATTTTGCTACGAAAATAGTTCAATTAATTAGTTTAGTATAAAATTCTTTTTGCTAATAAATAACTTCATTTAGTCATTAAAGTTTTTTTTTTAATATTTCAGTTTTTAAATATATTTAGTGTTCAACTGAAGGGGAATTGAAGACAAAAATCGAAAGACGATTAAAGTTATATTCCTTAATGAATATATAGTAAACTGGTGTCCGATTTCTGAAATTTGACAAGTATTTTAGATTTAAATTTTTCATAACGGCGTCAGTTTAATTCACAGTTATGGCAATACTAATTAACAGACTTCGTTGGAATTTTTTTATGTACTATGCTCCCCGATTACTAGATGACGCCTGGACCGATTAGGAAAATTCTTTTTTGTGTTTGAAACTGTATACTTCTCCCGGTCGTCTAATGGTCTTCAAGTCCGGGTATAAGGGATCCTGGAGCAATCGAGGGAACTTTTCGAATTTCATACTCGCGCTTTGTTGTTTGTAAATTCATAGCGTCTCACTAAAAAAAAAACGATTTTTATGGTTTTTTTTTTGTTTATGGATAGGAGTGATCTAACTTAGCTTCAAACATTTGCTTCTCCGTATTTGTTCTTTAGAAAAAAGTTATGGGCAAAAAACAATAAATTTCATTTAATTTAAATATAAAACGATTAAATATAAAATCCATTGTTGAAGAAAATACCATAAAACAAAGGTACAGTAAAACCTGTAAAGTTGACCACCTTTGTAAGTTGAACACCTGCCTAAGTTGACCGCTTTTGTCAGGAACGGAATTAGTCCTGTCTTATGTAATGAAGGAAAACCTCTGTAAATTGACCACCTCTCTATCTTGACTACCTGTCTATCTTGACCACTAATATACACCAGCTTTGGTTTGGAGTATTGTAAAAAACCCTTTGTAAGTTGACCACTAGGCAAAAGCATTAGATTGATTAGATTGTACTAAAAGTTTCATCAGTTATGCCTCAAATAAGTAACCAGACATTTTAGAAAAACCTATGAATATTTATGTTTCTATCGAAAAACATTTGGCTAATGTTAAGTCACAGAAAATGAACCAAACTTCAATAAGGAGTTACTTTGTTGAAAAATAGATTACCATGGTTACAAATGTACAAGAAAAAATCAAATGAAGAATTTGAGTCACTTTTGACTTGTTATGAATTTTTAGGAATTGTTAATATCAAGTAAGTAGTTTTTCATAAGCAATAAGGCTTTTTTTTCTTTTTGATCAATTCACAGAAATTTTAAATTTGTATGATACTTTATGCGTCGTTCTGGTAAATCATCTCTAAAAGTATTTAAACAACATTTTTTCTTACATGAAATACACCGACAGCTCAGTCATTTCCAGCCGAGGACTGCAGTTTCGTGCTTATTAGCACTCATCAGCCCGGCATAGGAAAGTGACTGAGCTGGAGATGGCAAACCTCTTATGGAAGCCAAGAGGGCCAAACAAACTTGTAGCTAATGTAGAATTAGCACAGACCAGCCGAATGACCGAAGCAATGGTTCGGTTCAACTCGAAAATTGATGGCAAGGCATGGCATATTCAGTAAATTACCGCCCATTAGCCAGGGCTAAAGCAGAAATACATGAAATTGGTGTATTTCATGTATTTCTGCTTTAGCCCTGGCTAATGGGCGGTAATTTACTGAACATAACATTTTTTTTCTTATTGTTTTAAAGTAATGTCAAACAATGAAAGTGAGTTTAAAGTATTCCAATTAGTTAAAAAATAAATGCATGAGACAAGAAATAACAAAAAAAAAAAAAAAAAAAAAAAAAAAAAAAAAATATTAAATAAATAAATGAATAAATAAAATAAAATAAAATAAAATAAAAGTTTTCATTACATTACTACCCTCTATATGTTGACCACCTGTCTAAGTTGACCAGCAAAGTACTGCACCGCAAGTGGTCAACTTACACAGGTTTCACTGTACTTTCTTTACTCAGTGTTAAAGAAAATACACTGTTAATCAAGGATGCCCCCTTAAGTGGGGGGGGGGGTGTTTTGAGGGGTATTTTTCCTTTTTAGGGGGCTCTTGCTTTGGGGAAGTCCCCCCTTAAATATTTCCCCTGTACTAATCATGTGAAGTCATATCGCAAATTGTGAATAAAGACTCCTTTGAAACAAACAGGTAATTCATTTAGTATTATTGCTCTAGTAGTATTTTGATCTTCATATATACTACATCACAGTAGATACTTTGTTTCTAGTGTGGTGTTGATCTATAATGGCCAAGTAATGAGAACTGTGACCTTTTTTACGAGTTACGTGACACGCATTATTGTGAAATATAAAATAGTTAGGAAAACCATTGACATTTAAATAGTTCTATCTAAATTAGCGCACAAATAAATCCTGGAGAAGAACAAAGATCAGTTTTTAGTTCCAATTAAGAATTTTTCTTTAACTAACTTCAAAAAAGACGTTCTCATTTCGTCGGAATCTTTTTATGTATGTCCCCGTAAACTCAAATGCGCATAGACCAATTAGGAAAATTCTCACTTTCTCACTCGAGATGTACGTAAGGAGTGCACCACATACTCTATCCTACGTACTTATTTTACGCCACTAAAAAGCAAAAAATAAATTATTTTCAAATAAAAAAGAACCGACTTCAAAAAACAAAGAGGAACTAAAAAGTAAAAAGTAACGGGTCATACTTATATACGCTTTCCTACCCAAACGTATTAATCAAATTTATTTTACAATTCCACTACAAAAATCAAATAAACTGAACACCCAATTATAAAATCAACACTGATTTTAATTACTATACCATGAATTATTTTAATACCTAATTATATGCGATCTCTTAATTTTGAATAACCTTTTGAAGTCGGGGCCTCCTAACGTAATTGAGTAGGTTTTTATTTAAAGGCTAATTTCGCGTTTAGTTAAATTTGAATTCAACTCAGGTGGGTTGTCAGTTACTTTAGGTAGTAGCTTATTGGAGGCCCCGACTTCAAAAGATTATTCAAAATTAAGAGATCGCATATAATTAGTTAGGTATTAAAATAATTCATGGTATAGTAATTAAAATCGGTGTTTATTTTACAATTAGGTGTTCAGTTTATTTGATTTTTGTAGTAGAATTGTAAAATAAATTTGATTTATACGTTTGGGTAGGAAAGCGAATATAAGTATGACCCGTTATTTTTTACTTTTTAATTCCTCTTTGTTTTTTGAATTCGGTTCTTTTTTTATTTGAAAATAATTTATACACTATTCATTCTTTGTAAAACAAGCAAAAAACAGCTCATCCCAATACGTTTTTTACCTTCGATTCCTGCCAAAGCACTTGATCGCGCGATTTCTTATATAAAATATCGTCTTGGAAAACATTGCGTAAAAATTAGTTTGACCCCCTTCCCTCTCGGGACCTTTACGTAATTAATGAATAGCCCCCTAAACACTGAAAAATAAAATTAAATTACGGCGCAATGAAATTTTTCTGACACCTAAGATTTTACAGTTTTTGTCAGACTCTGGTACCAGCAAACCTGTTTTAATATTTCTCTAAACATAGAGGTAAGGATTTCAGTTGCTTGTTCTTCGTCTGACCCTTCTGGCACTTTCTCCATGATGGCTAGCAGCATCTTCAGGAAATTTGTAAGGAGTTGTACATTATCAGAATTCATGTTTGGCACCATGTCTTCAGCCACTATGCTATCTACTCTTTCAGGCTGAAAAATATAGAACAATACTTGAAAATAAATTTTGTCTAGAACTAAATGAGCCTACTTTCCTCGTATACCAACATTGATTTTCTAACATCTGATAAAAATTCTCTCCATTACCTAAGATTACAAATCATGAGGATAATTAATTTGAAAAAATATTCAATGAAAGTAATACAAGTCAGAAAATACAAATTAAAATTAGTAAGACGCAATTTTGAACAATTTATCGTTAATAATTTTATTAACGATACAATCTATAGTATTTTTTGTTGTTGTTTTTTTCCCTCTTGAACTTTAAGTACTAACAATGTACTTTTAGTTATTTTTTTAGAGTTTATTGCGTAGCATTTTCATACTTAGAATGATTCAGTTTTCCGGTGGTTTTGGTTGAAAAATAAATTGAAGTAAAATAATTGGTTGCATAATTTGGCGCCAGCAGAATGATTGACTTATAATTGTGCTTTAAGCTGATTTTGCTTGCATAGCAAAAAAAAAAAAAAAAAAAGCAGTAAACCGACGAGGTTAAATGAGTTTTCGATTTACAGAATTTCAGACAATCAATATTAAAGTGAATTAATAAAGTTATAACAAATTTGACACTCGATCATATTTGTGTGGTAATAGCTCGGGTTTCCAAAAAACCGTTGTGAAGCAATTGTAAGATTTTTACTTATAACATGAGTAAAACTTTTGGAAATGAAGGTGAAGTTAACATCTCTAAGAGCTAATAAATACATCCACTTCCCATAGAAACTGGCTATTTTGCTGTATATCTGATGAATGATAGAACAGCCCAACCTTAGAAGTTGAGAGTTCTCTTCTTAACTACAACAGTCGTCCTACATATTATCAAAAGAGAAAAAAAAACTTAGATTAATTTTAATATTTTTCTTCAATTTAGTTTATCTAATAAATATGCCCTATAGTACTGAAAGCCTGAATTAATTTATTAGTGTATTGTATGGTTAAGTAGAAGATGCCTTAGGATGATTTCTTTTACATTTCAAAAGTAAATTTTGATCATCTCAATCAAAACTCAAAACTCACCAATTTTATTGCACCAGTGTGTACCATTTTTAATCTAGTTTTTGAGAATATATTGGATTTTGAAGGTTTTGGAGGGCTAACATTACTATTTAGCATTTTCTGAGCACAAGTCCATGTCCGAAATTGAACTCAAATTTGCTTTTTAAAGATTTTTTTAGCTATTTTAGTATGCTTAAGTTTTAAGTTTAATTATAAATTTGACTTTACAATAAAATACTGATCAAAATGAAAAAAGAATCAACTTTCTATCTCGAAAATTAAATCCTTTATAGTGAAAACTGTATATATATGTACGGTTGCTGGATTTGCGGTTTTCGCTAAACGACATGTTTTACAGAAAACTTTGACGTGCTACCATGCAAAAAATTGAAATATTAAGATAAAAAATTCCATTTGTTCTTATATCCACATATAGAACAACCTCACGGAGTTTTATCAATGAGAGCCTCGGGTGTCCTCCGCTGGATGGTTTTACATGGAATGACCCTGTAGCTATTCTGTCCAATGATGAAGCGGATATTTTCACAAAAGGGAAGCTGAAGAAGAAGAAGAAAACACACATACACATACATACGCAAAAAAAAAAAAATCTCCGAACGAACTATTTCGTAAATATAATCTGAATAGGTAAAAAATGAATATGCTACAAACAAATACAATAGCAGCATCTTTTTAACGAAACAACCAGCTTATTTTTGTTAAAAAATTTCGTCGTTAAAAAATATAAGGAAAAATTAAAACATCAAAATAAATATATATTTCTTAAATCATTGACAATATCACTTGCATTTCTTTCTTAAACGAAGAAAAATAAAGAGCGTTGGTTTTCTTTTTTTTTTTCTCATTGTTAAAAGCTTAAAAAGCAACTTTTCAAAATATGGAAGTTCTGTTTTACTAAATAATTTTCATGTGAAGTAAAATCATTTGCAACTCCTTCTTACGGGGAAAAAAAATAAAGCATCCTGAGTTTCCTTTTATTTTCTGCTGCCATAGATAAGAATTTAAATTAAAATTTTTAGAATGGAAAAAAATATAAATATAAAAAAACTCCTCACAAACCATTGTTTCCCACTAAAAACTTATGCGCTTTGAATTCCTCTCACTTTGATATTTATCTCTGATTTGCGTCAATGTTTAGTCTACAATAGATAGTATTTTCACTTTTTTTTTCTTTTTCTCGGAACTAAAAATTAAGAATATATTCGGAATCTGAACAACTTTCTAAATTACACAACATTTTTTCGTACTGAAAAAAATTTAGTGTTGGTTTCTTAAGTTAGAAAGTTTGAAATTTCTCCCCAGGCATTAATGTTAAACATTTTTGTATTGTTTAAAAATTACGCTTATAGTATCCAAATCAAAAATATCTTTCTTTCTTTCTTTTTTTTTTTTTTTTTACATATTCTTCTTCAAGAGTCCAACACCGTTTGTTGGAAGCAAGTTTGCCTTTAAACGGAAATTGAGACAGTTTGTGACAAGTGACACAAAACACAAGACGAGTTTGTGACGAGTGGTTACAAGAAGTTCACATCATGCATTTTTAGCGAGAATATGCTTATGAAAAATAGTGGCATGACACAAGAGGAGGAGAGGGGATAAGCTGAAGTGTAACACTCTGTGACAAACTGGGGAAGGGATCAAAAACCTTCAAAAACGAGCTGATGTGTGCATCACATGACTTCCTTTTACGCCAATTTAATGATAATAGTGCCGTGGAGTAAGCAAAGAAACACTTTAAATATTTTTACTCCAAGTTTGTTGCGAACTGTAGCAAAAAAACGTTTTATACAGATTAATTTTCCTAATATTGGACATTTTAATGTGGTTCAAAGGATAACTCTCTAAATATCGCCAATAGTGGCCAAAATAAAATCAGATTTAAAAAAAAGAAAAAACGCCAAATTTGTCTCCAATTTGGCGAAACAAATTGGCGACCAAAAGCTTGGCGATATATCGCCAAGTGTTTGTCAAATTACAACACCACTTGAATTTGCATTGAAATTAACAGTGATTTCCCTAAAAAAAGGCGTAAAAGTCCCCTTTAGAAACACCCGAGTGCAACCAAAAGGGGAGGTGCACAACTAGACCCTACTAGGCGTCTACTTACCAAATTTCAACTTTCTAGAACGTACTATTTTTGAGTTATTCGAGACACATACCCACATACGTGCATACGCACATACACTATATGACCAAAAGTATTGGGACACTTTCAAAAATTCACATTTTTAGGGATTTCTCGAGAAATAAAAGACCAATTCCTTTGTAATTTTTTTTCACATAAAAGGCATACTCCAGCCGCCATTTTCCATCAAAAATTAAGTCTACTATTCATTTAAGAGACGAACAACAAATTGAGGAAACAAAAAAAAGGTTTTTGATCATTTTTCATTGTAAATAGTTGGGAATAAGCTATAAATTTCAGAAAGTTAAAAACCTATCTAGAATTAATTTTTATACTTTTGTAAAAGTATTTCTTATACCCACGGAGATATAAGCAGTTCTTTCAAAATTCAAAAAATTTTTTGAAAATTTTCGGTTTATATCACGCAGAGTTTTCCGTCAAACGTTACTAAACTTTGAGAATATTTGACAGCATATTAGAGAAGCATATTAATAAAAGTTAATATATTGAAAATTTAATGAAATATGAACGTTTAAAGCAATTATTTTTTCACTGCGCATGCGTGAAAGATAGCAATTTATAACCTTCATAATCAGAATCCCAAACATATTCTTCCTCTCATAAAATTTTTTTATCTTGATAACTTTAAAATCTAAAAAGTTATCAGCGATCTAATGAGCCGAATTTTAATAATTCTTGGCTAGACGACGAATCGTAAAGGATCGTTCGCAAATAATCCGTTCTTATTATGAACCACTCTGCAACGATAGCAGAAAAGTGTTGCCAGTTTGCAAACGACCCCTTACCATTTGTCGCCTATCCAAGAATTATAGAAGTTCGGCTCATTAGATAGCTGATAACTTTTTAGATTTTTAAAGATATCAAAGTAGAATTTTCAATGAGATGTAGGATATAACTGAGTAATAGATTATAAACGTTATTAATTGCTATCTTTCACGCATGCGCAGTGAAAAATTAATTGCTTTAAACGTTTATATTTCACCAAACTTTCAATAGTTTCACTTAATTTTATTTTTATGTTTCTCTAATATGTTGTCAAATATTCTGAAAATTTAGTAATGTTTGACAAAAAGTTCTGCAAGCCGAAAACCTTCAAAAAAAAAAAAAAAAAAAAAAAAAAAAAAAAATTGCATTTTTGAAAGAAATGCTTATATTTTCCGTGGGTATAAGAGATACTTTCATGAAAATCATAAAAATACTTTCTAGATGGGTTTTAAACTTATTTCTGAAATTTATAGCCCATTCCCAGCTATTTACAATGAAAAATGATCAAAAACCTTTTTTCGTTTCCTCAATTTGTTGTTCGTCCCCTAAATGAATAAGGTAAATGCACCAGTAGTGGCCACTGCTTCAGTAGTGGCCACTTTAAGGTTTAGATTTTAAAAATAAGGATTCTAGGGGTCCAGGAGATTCAAACTTGCAGGAGGTAGACCTCAGGCTATAGTGTAGTGGGCAGTTCAAGGAGAAGTAGGTAGAGCATCATGGAAAATAGTTATAAATTATTTAGTGTGGTCGTCTGGATTGTCCATGATTTTTCAGCTATCTTCTAACGCTTCTCCATAACGAAGTATAAAAACATTTTGCTGTATTATGAATAGAACAATGCTCAAAAATAATATTTTTAGAGCTGTAACCATGTTATGAAATGTAAAAGATCATGTTCGGAACGTTTTCAACTCGAAATAGTTGCTTTTTTGGCTGACAGTTTACCTGGCCACTACTGGTACCAAAAAAGTTGGGAAATTCAGAAGTAGCCACCGAGTGGCCACTACTGAATCAGGAAGGTTTTTCATAAATCAACTGAATTTTCCTTTTAATAGGTTGTAATCTCTTAACATAAAAACCTGCCTCACTTCTGACATAATATTATTGTGTGATCTAGTAGTGGCCACCCGGTGGTCACTTCTAAACAGCAATATGGCCACTACTGACTCATGTACATTGTACAATGGCCACTGATGAATCAAATTTGAGGTTTGAAAAAAATTGAACAAATTGACATTCTGGCATTTTAAAAAATAAGACGATTAAGGAAGAGAAGGCCTATAATATGCTCATTGAGTTTCAAATATGATAATTGATACTGTAAGCCCACATTTTAAAAAAGCCAGAAAAATATGCTTCACTGTGGCGACTGCTAGTGCGTTTACCTCTTCTATGGACAGGTCTGGATTACTCAACAGGCCATCCCCTAGATCCATACGCCCTGGCCTAGGGACGCATATAGGGGGGGGGAGGGATTATTAAATAGTTTGTTGGTAAAAAAAAAACAGGAATTTGGTGCTAATACATATGGAGGAGAAAAATTCTACTAGAACCGAGAGAGAGATTGCAACACGCTTGCTGAGCAGGTAAAAAAATGAAGGGGGAAGGGCATAATGCTTAATCGAAGTAATCCCTTTTCTAAGCAAAGCAGATAATTTTTAATTTCTTAGATTTAAGCAATTATTTCTTGAAAATACAGATTTTCTTAAGGTAAAACACTTATTAGAAGTAAGTCACACACAGTAAAATCAGTAAAAGCCGTGATATATAAAATTCCCAGTTATAGCACTTGTTTACGGAACAATTTTTCTCTTGAAAGTCTTTGAATCATGTCAGTATGTGTTTTGCAATTTATAATCTATTGATTCATATTTATTTATGACTGCTAATAGTCAGGGACGTCCAAAATTCAAATTTTTGGGAGGGGGGAAATTATTAGTTTACCGGATAAAACTTCAAAGCTTACCGAGTAAAAATAGGAGCATGGTACTGCTAGTAATTTTCTAAATTATCTGTGACTAGCAATAATTTAGTAGTTATTAAAATTATGTTTACAATATAAAGCATAGGTAATCGGTAAAAAATAAAATATTAAGTTAAAGTATTTAAAAAATAATTTACCAGACAATACCAGATATTTACCGCCAAAGTTTTATGATAGGTTACAAATGTAGTAAAATATCCGATTTTGTGAAATATGTAACATTTACGATCTTTTTAAAAATTTTACCTTAGAAAATTCTCTGATTTCTGTGTTTTATCGATGTACAAAAGGTGCGTAATCAATTCTTCAGACCAATTTTATTTTCTATAATCTTCATTAACTTAAGACATAGCTGAGAATTAATGATAATATTTATGAGTCTTTTGAATCAACACGGATGACTTAAAATTTTTGCATCGAATGCAATCGGCAGTATTAGAAGTCTAAAAGTCTTCAGCTACAAAAATAAGACATATAAGGAGGGTTAAAAATAATACTAAATTCATAATTATAAATGTCCAAAAGGTAAAATCACAAGGAAAAGAAAAATGAGCGAGTATTTAAGAAGCGGATGGAATCGGATTTAGAAATGTGTGAAAAATTAGGATTAACACATAATAGCGTAAAAAATGGCCAAGATGCGTAAGTTTAAGCTAATGTGTAGAATTCAATAAATATGCATCTTCTTGAACTCAAAATCTACAAACAATTGCCAATTTCCATGATTTTTGAGCACTTTTTGCCGAAAATCATGATTTTCCATGACCATTTTTGATCATAGCTGATATCCATGACTCACTAAGTGCATGGACACCCTGCTTTTAGTAGTATTGAAAACTTATGCTGCCAATTTCCTATATTCATTGATATACCTTGGTATGTTGTAGGAAACAAATTGTCCTAGAATTACATTGAATTGTGTATTTATTATTTTCTTATGAACTAGTGGTACCCGCACGGCTTTGCCCGTAGTAGAAAAATTAAAAGATCTTTTGGGTTCGCCAATGTATTTACAAATAAGTTGCTGTTTACTAACTTTGTCAGTGTGACAATGTGAAAGCTTTCTGAATATTTCAATAAGAATACGAAGTTTCATTGCCTCACAAATTGAAGAAACCGCAAGGTGGTTAAAAATTTAGTGGATAGGTTTAAAGAATTGAAAGTATACTACTTACGTAAGTAATTGCTGTATGCATTGCTATTTTCCCTCCCAGACTATGCCCTATAATCACGGCTGTCTTCTCTTCAATAGTGTCTAATAAGTGGATGACGTCCTCTGTCATGGCGGCCACGCTCGTTTCATCATCCCAAGGGCTATCGCCATGGTTACGTAAGTCTGCTCTGCACACCTGAAATATAGTAATCATGTATTATATTTGAGGCGTTCAGAGCTAAAGTGAATCAAGTCCGCAAGCGACTGGACTCACTTGAGCTCTGAACGTCTTACACAGTGTGATCCGAAAGTGGGCGTACACCCCCTTCTCCTTTAATTTTCAACATAATGCCCCTTTAATGTCTTACACAGTGTGGTTCGAAAGTGGGCGTACCCCCCTCCCCTGTTAATTTTCAACATAATGCCAGTTATGGTTGAATATTTGCTATACATAGTTTACCTTGACGTCCTAAGAGTCAAATATTGGTAAGAAACCATCTATGTCGTAACATAGGTGAATTCTGTGCCATGCTCAAGCAGTTGTTTTGCGGAGTTTCTACGGATGTTTACAAATCTTAAGACTTCAAGGTAATTGTGTATGACAAATTCATCATAACTAACACAATGTTGAAAATAAAAGAAGGAAAGTACGCTCACTTTCTGTCCACTTTATAATAAGAGCTCAAAGTGATTTGTAATAAGTGAGGACTACAGAATTGAAGTGGATGAAGTCGTTCATGGAATTGAATCACTTTAGCTCATAACGGCTCAATCGTCAGTTAAGCAACACATATACAATTTTTATAAATAGTGATAGGTTATACTTTAACGTGCAGGCAAAATTTCGAAGCTACCTTTGGTATCAAAAGGTTAGTTGGTAAATTCAAACAAAAAAACATGCAATGAATGTGTAAAAGCAGTCTAAACTAAGGACTGAAATATGAGTAAAATAAGATAACGTGAACAAAAGTACAAATAGCTGTTAAGTTGAAGAGTTTGAAATCCGAGCAGCCTTTTCAAGACCTCTCCCATCCAAAATGTATATACATGTATAAATGTTTTGAACATAAAGATCCCTGCATGCAAATTAATACGATGTTTGTTGAAGTTAGGGAAGGGAGGTTCGGGGGTACTCCCACAGAAATTTTGTTCTATTGAAGTTCTAAAAAACGCAAACGAGGATTGAAAAAAAAAAAAAAAAGTGAGATTCGAGACTCCCCCTCGGAATTTTTCAATATAGAAGTTTTAAAAATAGAATTTTTGGATTATCTCTGCGGTGATTTTAGTGTGTTACAGAGGGAGCAGGTTTGAATACCTTCCCATGGAAATTTTTCGAAAGCTAAATCTTAAACATACGTTTTCAGGCTATCTTTGGCAACTTTAGAGGAAGGGATTTGGTTCAGAGATTTCCTCTCTGGTAAATTTTTGAAACTGAAGTTCTAAAAAGACAATTTTAGATGATCTTTGATAAAACACTATTAAAGGGGGTTTCGGAACTTTCCTCGGATTTTTTTTGAAATTGCAATAATAAAAACACAATTGTAATCCAATTCTGAGGACATAAAGATAAGATATAGGATTCGGAGTACTCTCTTGAATATTTTTGAAATTGAATTTCTCAAAACGCAGTGTCAGACCGTCCTTGGTTATGTCACCGACTGCCTTGTCTAGTATAGTTAGAGAAGTCTGACTGCGGATGAGGAGGTCCTTGGTTCGAATCACGGCTTGGGCATGGATGTACGTTCTCTTTCTTGTTCTTCTCCTTCCTTTCTGTGAATGTGTTGCGCTGTGAATGGTTGCCTACCCTATAGGCGGGTCCTCATGGCATGTGCGCACTGTTCAGGTCGGACTTCACCCCAAATTGCAGTACGTTGGAAAAGTGAAACAGCGCACTCTCCAAATTGCTGTCCTAGCTGGCACAAGACAGCAACAACAATAACGGTTCTGTTAGATAGGGGGGAGGTTGGAGGCTTTCCTTTGAAAAGTTTTTGAAATCAAAGTCCTAAAATCGCAATTTTGAGCCTTCTTTTAAGATGTTAGGGAAACGGATAAGGTGCCTACTCTCCTCTTGAAAATTTTTGGAAATTCCTAAACCGCAATTTCAGACGTTCTTTGATGATGCTAGCGGGAGTTGGCTCTGGAAGCGTTCTTCCTTTTTTTCGAGTAGTTTTAAAAGTAGGGCGTTGTTAGCAAGCGGTAGGCATTGCCATCTAATGCCCATTCAAAAAGGTCATTTAGCTATGCACGATCGAATGTGCGAAAATGTATAAGATAGTAATATCAAAGACCATATAGCTTCGCATAAGACTGGACACTCCGGTAGAAATCAATGCTTTCGCGTTTTCTCCCACTTCAATGAAAGTCGTTGAGCACATAAAAAAAACTTCACAGGCGTGTTGGCGATTGAAATTTGGAGGAAAAAATGTTTTATACTGTGTGCAGCGATTAATCGCCAAGTTCAGCCACTGTGCGTCGTGCGCCGTGTGCCGTGTTTGAATCAGTTCTTCTCCCCTCCCTCTGGCGAAGGGTGGTAATTATATGGGCATTTAAGCCTCAGAGAGGGTCATTAAGAAAAAATGAAAGCAAATAAATAAGCAAAAGGAACACAGAAGTGTGTTGTATCAATAACAGACTGTTTACGAAGATGCAAAGATCTTTCTCATTTCTTTTTTTGCTGTTTTATTTACTTTTATTTTCCTTTTTTACTGCCTATTTATTTCTATTTAATTCATTGACTTTGTATTTATTTACTTTGTGAAGCGAATGCAGAGATGTATTTTCATTTTTGTCACAATTTTTTAACTTATAAATTTTATAATTTCTCTATTCACATTATAATTTTTATTTTTTTCATGTCAACAAATCTTGTATTACATTACAATTAAGTTCAAGATGTCAAACTATCAGAAAGAAAAAGATGAAAATATAATGTATTTAAGTTAAGGAAAAAGTGTTTGAACACAACGTGGGCTTATAATCTGCGGACGGTTAGAAAAGGGTTATGATCCCCATGACTCTCTCCTCGTATCCCCCTGTTTAATACCGAATATTGATCGCGTCAGGGCCGGATTTAGAAGAGGGAAGGCGGGGCAACTGCCCCGGGGCCTCCACAGCAAAGGGGCCCCCACAATAAATTTTTTACAAAATATCCTCTTTTTTTTTGGTATTTCTACAAAGAATGATTGCACAAGATAATATTATTATGGATATATCAGAAAGGGGGGGGGGGGCTCCACTCCTTCGTTGTCCCGGGGCCTCCACACTTCCAAATCCGGCCCTGGATCGCGTGAATAACAAATAATTTAAAAATAGAATGGCTAAGTATTTTGTATTCAGTTCAGATAAAATTATCGACGAAACTAAAGTATTATTAATGCATATTTTTTAATTTTTCGCTAATATTTTAGGTATTTTTGATGCATATTTGTTAGAATATGTTAATGATTTTTTTAATGCATATAACACGACCTACTTCGTAAGATTCTTGTGCTTACTATTAAGAAATCGTGTTCTATTGCGTGCTTTATCTTTCTAACAGGTTTCTAAGTACAACTGGAAAAAACAATGTTTTAAATAATAATTATTTCTGAAATCCGCAGTTACATATGGTTCTTTATTTTCCTTCTATTTATGTTTAATTTCTTACATTCAGTCGAATCGGATCTTTAATCGACAACCAATTGATTTTTTTTCTTATTCCTCCTTTCATGGCATAGAATTCAAGGATACCTTCATTATAAAGTTTAGTAACCTAATTTCGTTCTTTCATGTTATGTCCTATGACTTGGCGAAGGTTTTTCAAAAAATAAATAAAAAGTGAAACAAAATACTAATAATAATCATTAAAATTATCAAACTGCTGTTGTTATAAATCTCATTAAATTAGGATACATAAAGCAATAGAAATAGATTTTTTTCTCATTCTCCATCCATCCCAGCGCCCAAGCGTTGGTATCTGAGCCGTAGAAATGTTGCATTCTACTGTAACAGTAAACGTAGATATAATTCCTCCCTTTATTTAGCCTATCTTTCATGAGTTATTTTTATTTGCAACTGTACAGTTAAGAAACTTTGTTCATCGGCTCTTTGGGACAAATGCAACACTTATACTGCTGAAAAGTATGAAACGAATCTCACAGGAATGCGTTTTTAACGAACTAATCTTGTTACAACAGGTATTTCAGCATTTTAATATTTGAATTAATTTCGAAGAAAAAAATTTCATTTTCAGGATAAAATGATAAAAAACAAAATAATAAATAAATAAAGCATATGTTATAGGAATAAATGATTCAAAAAGAACGTGAGCGAGTACTTAAATGTTTCAATTTTTTATATTATACAAAGATAAATTATTTAAAACGGTGACTACTGCTTATTCAAGGGGACTATAAATTCTATATTTACCGGATTATCAGTATTCAAATGTGTTATTCCGAACTTTATGTATTTCGCTCACTCCTAAAAGAATTTGACCATCAACCCCCCCCCCTCTAGAAATCCGGAACGTTTTGTAGCGTAAAACAGAAGAAAGTTTTTCTTTTTTTTTAATTTCTCATGTCAGTAAAGGAAAAGAAACAATTTTTTTTAATTCTGAATTTTGAAACTATGAAACGAGTGAAAATTTGAAGAAACACAGAAAAAGCAATTCTAGTTCTCATTAACTACAAAGCATATTTGAAATTTAGACCCTTAAATAGGACTTTCTGCTATCTTTCCAAATTCAATTTTGGGTCGTCCAGGGTCAAGGCAGGTAGGTCCCTTATCAGTTTGGTAGACTTTCCCTCCTCCAGGAGCGTGCACAGAAATTTCGGGGCCCGTCACAAATGACTTTTTCGGGCCCCTCTCCATATTGTTTACCCGTATTTTCACCCCTAGTCATAAAAATATTGGGCCCTCTTCAGGCTCGGACCAACAGGTGTTCCTTCTCCCCCCTGTGAACGCCCCTGCCTCCCCCCCCCAAACTCTTATAAAACTTACACTGCACCGATTTCGAGCCGGGGACTCTCCAAGGACCGGGCCCCAAGTTTCTGATTAGGCTATTATCTGGTTACCAAGATGTGCCAAATTCAGCTCCTTGATACATTCTGAGTAAAAAATGTAAAAAACATGATTCTCGCGTTTTTGCAGCACATTTTTCCAAGATGATTTTTTGTGACTGATGTGTTGCTATTTTTTTAATATCGGATTCAGTAGTTTGGAAGTTCCTCTGCTATTCCACCACATGGGATTTCAATTCGACACAGGCTCTTAACTTGACAATGTTCTTATGAGATGAGAACACCTAAGAAGTTTTTTTGTGAAGGAAGTAAATTAGTGCGGTTGACGATAAGAGTTTATAGATTCTTTTGTGTGAAGCCCAGGGTAGGAAAAACTCTTCTGCCCCTGCTTCTGCGCTGTCTTCGGCTGCGAAGGAGAAAGGACAATAATAGGAGATAACAAAGAAAAATTGGTGACAATGAGGCAGATAAGCAAAGCTGTGGACAAACGCGGGAAGATTTCACGCAAACGGCTACTGCACTTTGAAATACTGATTTACACCCTGAAGATGAACTCAATCCTTTGAAATTTGAATGCAAGGCAGTTCGGTATGGAGTTAATGTTAGCAAGCGTAAGTATAGAATTATGAAAATAGTTTTGAAAGTCTTGTGATTAAAAAGAAAAAAAAAAAGTAGGTTTCATCCACAATTACGGGGTTGCGTGACATGAAATTTTTCAAAATGTTAACTGAAATTTTAAACTTAAAAATATGTTTTTCCAAATTAGATTTATCAACAAATTAATTAACATTTACGCAATTCATGTACATACGTGTGCGTGTGTTTTCCTTTCAAATTTCACGAAATCGTAATTCTAAGCGAAGGAAATTTTTCAAATTGAAGTCGTAAAGTGCGAAAAATGCCAAAGCAAGCCATCTTTTGTAACAAAGTATAGAAATTCGAAACACTCTTCCTGGCATTCATTTGAATTTTGAGGTCTTGAATTCAAATTACGGCCGCGATAAAAACCATTAGTAGAAACAAGAAATCCAATGAGCAGGGTCTCAAACTAACCCCCACACTCCCTTAGTTCTATTTTTACTATTTTTTCGAAAAAAATGTCTATGAAATAGTTTTAAAAAATCAAAATTTTTTTGGGAATAACGTTTTGAAATTTCCATCCCGTTCGCTGTTGCGCCCCTGGAGAGAGTTACTCCGGCCAATCCCTATTTACGCCACTGTTTACAAAGATTACTTTCACAAATTTCTCAAATGTAAACTATATTATTATACACAGGTATACCATTATTATATCAGGAAACCCATAATTTATGGAGCCGTCTCATATTTTGGCGCCCGGGATGATCCCCCCGCTTGCTCTCCTCTTCGCTGCACTATTTTGCAGAAGTTGATAAGGTTTAAAAAACTTCTCAGTCATCGACTACATTACTTAAAATTTTTTATCTCGCAAGATTTCCCTTCAATTTTCACTGTGAAGTGGGCGACAAATTCGTTAGATTGAATGAATTTACAATTATTTTTTAAATTCTCACTCCTGTTAATTTTGTACTAGGGGGCTCCACTCCCTGCTCGTTTTGTTCGCCAACCTCCGCTCGCCACTTGTGGCGCGTAACGATTGGTAATTTTAATGCTTACTCCTTGGTGTCCTCGGGACATACAGGGTTCATGATATTCTCAAGACTGGATGTTGAAAGCCCAAAGCGGAATGGCTTTCTCTGGATGTTCGATATCCAACGAGACCAGTTTCGACCTGAGACATTGCTAATCCAGAGGAGATTGGGTTAAAAGACACACAGACAAATGCGTGTTTACCTAAAAATTTATTTCTCGTTAAAAAAAAAAAAAAATGTCTACAAAACTGATTCATTTTAAATCTTAATGTAACTTTCTTGAATTTTTAGATCTCTTCTATTTCAATTTATTTTTCTTTTACTTTGTATATTAATTGGGTTAAAAAAAACGAACTATAAGTCAAATAAATACTTATGTGCAAAAAGTAAAATGAGAAATAACAACGCCAAATAGCACACTTTGCAGATTACTGCAGATACGTGTTTCGGCGTTACAAATGAATGTCCTTTTCAATGCAAAAGAAATGAGCTTATGTTTGAAAAAACATCGGAGAAATGGTTAGGTTTCTTTTGTCGGGTGTCTTTTCAACCAAAAGCTCATTTCTTTTGCATTGAGAAAGCCATCCATTATAACGCCGAAACACGAGTCTGCAGTAATCTGCAATTCAGTCTGTTTGACGTGGTTATTTAATTTTCACAAACAAATGGGGTGGTTTCCTTCAGTCAAAAGTAGTACTTGTAGTCACTGAAATCGATAGAATAAGCAAAAACTATAACTTGGACCCAGAAAATACTTTCATTTTCCCAACACTTATTTTTTAATTATTTTTTTTAAATGTCCGATTTTTCAAACAAGGCGTGGTTTTAATGGCGTCACAAATGATGCAGTTTGCCGCATCTTTCACAACGTTTCCACGTTGTGATAATCAAGAAGCGAATTAAAATTGCGCTCTATGCTTGCCATCAACCATATCGTTGCCAATACACGTGAGTAAAGATTTTTGTTTAAAATATATTTTGATATTTGATCTATTACTGCATCTTTTTTTTTTTTGGCACAGTTTGATTTGATCAAGAAGAAAAAATTTGAACTTAAAATTAAAAAATTCTTAGTAGTTCACAACATCATATTTTTTTTCTTTTTTTTTTTTTTTTGTTTGTTCGCAAAAACTTAAAGCATTAATAAGAAAAAGCGTTGGAATTAAAGGGGCGTGTAGAAAAATTATTTTGTTTAGTTTTAGTTTTTGACAGCCCACTCCAAACGTATTTGTACTTTAGACTTTCTATGGCATTATGAAGAACACATCGCCGCTTAATCAGCGTCCCGTTAAATAGATTTTCAAAAGAATGGGAAGAGGATGTAAATTGAGTTTCAAGATTCTGTAGGAAATCTGGAATCAATTAGGTTTTGTTATCAATTAGGGCCGTTCACATGACGTTTTTCTACCTCGCATTTTCTCGCTCCGGCTCTGCCAAAACCCGGATCGAAAAATTCCTCATTCACATGTGAAAAGCTGGTTTATCCCAGAGAGCGGATTTACCCAGCATCCTTTGCGCAAATCCTAAATGGAGGAAGTAAACCGTCACAGTTGGCGCAGTGCATTCTGGGTAACAACCCGGCTTTTCTCCTACCCCCAAGCAGGAGGAAAAAAATTCCAGCATTTCCCCAGCAAATAACCGGCTTGCGGTCGAAAGCAGGGTTTTTCCTGGGTCGAAAAGCGTCATGTGAACGGCGCTATTATTGTCGCGGGAACTGAAACCGGTGGTTAGTATCCCCGTCCTTTCTCCCCACTTTTTCTAAGAATTCTTAGTGTTGTAACCTTTGCGCCAATTCCAAGAATCTCCAGTTCAACTTGGCGGCTATAGCTCTGAATGTCAGTTTTTTTCAAGCACCAGTTTTCATTCTACTTACGCTTGTTTTCCTTGCCATGCGTAAAAACCGGTCGTCGAGTGTCCAATCTTCACTAGTTCTATTATCTTTGGTAATATTACGTTGAAGAGTTGGACAGAAAGAGTAACTACCTGACTTTGCGTTACAAGCTTTAATTAAGTAAAAATTACTTAAGAACTAAAAAGAACATGAAAGATCGGAATTTGTTATGTTAAGGTGGCACTCACCCTTCTTCCCGATTTGAATGCCAAGACTTCGTAGGTTCCATCCCAATCACTCTTCATCGCTCCCATGCCATGCAACAACAAAATAGGAGCTTTAGAGGTTGTATTTCCAGCCTTTTGAACGCATTCGTAGGCAAGATCCACCGGAGGTATTCTAAATGCAGAGTTATGATAAAATAGCATTTAATGGGGTATGTACACGAAATTCAAATTTGCTGATGAATCATCATTCAAGAAAGAGAATTACGATCGATTCTGACTTTCGATCGTAAAAGAAATTTTTGTCATCTGCATACTCAGTAATATCAATATAAAAACGTAACGCTCTAGATTAGCGGTCGTCAGTCGCCAAACGGGCGACCATTTCATAGAAAATGGCTACCAAAAACCTCAAATCTTAGTCGTCAAAAATGGCGACCATTTGTTTTTTCATTTGTGAAAAATCATATCGTATACCGGGCTACGATAACACGCTTATAATCCTGAGACATTCAGCGCATCAATTCACTCCATATTGGCGACGTAATGCGGAGCAAACTCCCTTGAGTTATGTGTTTGTTCACAGAATAATATTAAAAAAAATGACTACCAAAAGACAAGAACGGCTACTATTTATTTTTGACTCCGGTAGCCAATTCAGAACTCCTAGTCTAGAGCTTTAGTAATCAGCGAATCAACAAGTACAATGGTGTTTCGAAAATAACAATAGGAAACATGAATGTGTCAATTTTTTTTGTAGGTAATTGAAGAAATGCTGTACTTTGAAAAAAGAATCGCCATAGCTTCCAGGAGACCGGTTTGCAAAACATATGAAGAGGTGCTACAGCTGTACCAGCGAAAACATGAAAAACAGCTCTCAGCAAGGGTCAATAGCAGGCTACATGTGAACAAATTCATATGAACTGGTAGTGTGGCGAAGGAAAACTATCCTGGACCCCCCACTTTTTTAAATTTGTTAATATCTGCTTCAGCACCATAAAATTCACTGCTTTAATGTTAAAGAAAATAATTTAGAGTGCGTACCAAACTCTTTTCAAAATATTAATATATGTTTCAGTACCACAAGATTCACTACTGATGTTAAAAAAGATAATTTAAAGTGTGTACCAGTGCTTGGATATACAAAACCCAGTTTGGAATTTACTAGAAACTCACCCTTTATTTTTAAGGCCGCAAATATAACGTGATTTATTCATTTATTTTATTAACGTTTATCCAAGAACATTCTATGTTCCATGAAGTAGTCATTCACTGAACATAGTTCTAAATGATGCTGAAAAAGGGTACTCGCCTTGCAGTGTTACTTTTCAGCATGTTAGCCAAAATTTACAACTTCTTCGCTGCATAACACAGCGCTGGGCTGTTCTAAAAAACCATATAACTAGCCTTACCTTAAAGCTCTGATGTGAAACCAGAGCGGAAAGTAAAATCTACGAAATAACTCCTCTGAAATATCACATAGAAGAAACGAAACGAAAACATAGATAAAATCGTTATGAGACAAGTTGTTTGGCAAACATCATGAATGATTTTACATTTCTGTTTTCAGTAGAAAAATGGTATGACATATTACTTCACGTTCATATCGTCAGAAAAATACTACGAAGTATTGATGTAGAAGTACTAAAAGCTGTTGATGTACTTGAAAGAACAAATGATTATTTTATGTATGCTGGAATTGATACTAAATTTATTGGATCTTTGGTAGATGCCAAAAAGCTGGCTATAATTTACGAAGACATGGATAACCCGAAAATTGGGTCACTACCACAAGCCAGGATAAAAAAAAAAAACAATTTGAGTATGACGCAAGAGATGAATCCATAGACGACCACAGAAGTGTAGTATGAAGTTGAATTTTACTTGAAGGTTTTAGACATCACAATTAGTGCGTTAAGTAATAGATTTCAGCAAATTAAAAGTCATACAGAAGTTTTTGGTTTTCTGTATAAGGAAATAAAATTAAAGGCATGGCGCCTGAAGCTTTAAATAAAATCTGTAAGAAGTGAAAAACTAAGAAATTGTGATGCTTTAGTTAAAAACTGTAAGTGAACTCACGGTTAATCGAAAGAAATCAGTTTTCTTGATTTACGAGATGAACTAAAAGTTCTTTCAACTATTGTAACACCTGACACTGACCGATAGAAACCTTAAAAATAATAAGGGACTATGAGTTTGCCAAATGGCATGTATTGCTCTACGAATACAGTTGAAACTTCTTGCGACAATAATCAGCGGCGAAAGGAATTTTTCGAAGCTTAAACTGATGAAGGAATATCTCAGGTCTACAACGTCTGAATAGCGTCTAAGTGAACTGGCAACAACTTCTATTGAACATCAGAGATACTTGTATCTCTGGACTATGGAGGTAAGGCACTCAGTATGCAGACCTCGACATAAATGCAGTTGAAGTCAGTTGTGACTCTGAATCGAATCGAATCTCTGGACTATAGTGATGTAATTAAAGAGGTTACAAGTGTAAAAGCAAGGAGATAGGTTTTTAGACTTACTATACGGTAGTTTGCTACTTTTGTATATTTCCATTGTAACATTTTCAGAATATGCCTAAACTATACTTCCGTGTCTGAATGTTTATGTTCGCTGTTTACATATTCTTAAACTAAGGTAAATTTTCTCTAGAGCTAAAATATTGATCTCTTATAACCAAATTGCAACGCAAACGTTGTAAAAGAGGCTGAATATCTGTGTTTGAGTAAAAAAATCCTCTTATTATATATTGAACATCTGGATAGTGATTTTTAACCGTACTAACTGTTCATCGATTTTGTGCCCTTTTTTCAGCTTTAATTGCAGCATTATGTGAGAATATGTTCGATGTTTTTCTAATATTGTATTTTTAATTACTATTTTTATTGTTATTTTATTACTATAACTATTTTATTACTATACCAATTACTTCATGACTTTTTAAAATTATTTTATTAATATATAATTATTGTACATTATTATTCAATGAGGGGAGGGAGGCACTTGTCATCATCACCTAGGGCGGTAGAACTACTTGAGCCGGTCCTGAGCATGGTGCAAATAGTGTAGGAATGCTGAATATGGCTCTTTGTTAGTAGAAGCCATGTAGTTAAAGAAAATAGTCTCATAACTCCTTTCGCTTAGATTACTGCCTTTTAAAGAAAGTAAGCCAAGTTCATATCATTTTTGTTTCAAAGTATCCCTTAAGAGGGCCTTAATACAAATAACCAGACGTCGATGAAAAGATCAAAATCTTAGGAGCTAGGGAGCAATTGTCGGCACCAGTCAAATTATTTCTCAGAGGGAGAATTCAGTGCAACATGACTTCTTGTTCTGAAAGGAATGGTAAGTCCCCAAGGTATTATTTTAGTCACCTGGGTGACTTGCTGTTGCGGTATTTGTCAGATCCAGCAAAAGATACAGAGCAAGGTGTTAGAGTAATCCTTTTTTTTCCTCTTTTGTATTAGAAGATGCACCAAAAAATTATTTTTGTTAAAAAAAATCATTAAAAAATAAATATTGTCTTTAAGAACAGGCTGTTCTCTCATTTTTTAATGTTTTTTTAAAATTTCAAATTAAAAATTTTTCATAGTCGATTACAATAATGATGCTTACTTAGGATTCTTGACTGGCACTGCTCCTGCTTGCTGAATTGCAATTAGCAAAATAGAGATGAATACTGAATGCATAATCATCGTAATCTAGAAATACAAATTAATGGAGAAGAATTTCAATTAAACAAAAATGGAACAATCTGTAACACGGACCCGTCATTTTGATTTCTTCTAAGGGGGGGGGGGAGGAGAAGAGGGGCAAAGGATCCATTTTCAGGGTAAAATTATTGAAAAATAAGATCATTTATATGCACACAATATGCATACATTTACTTCAAAGCCGGGAGGAGCAATTGCGCTCCTGTCTAGAGATGCAATATTTCCGGAAATTTTGAAGAAAAATTCTCCTTTTTTCTGGAAAAATGAGAAAAAATGAAAAAAATCGATTTTAATAAAATAAAATCGAGTTTTAAATGGAGCATGAAATTGTTCTTATCATCATTCAACCTTTAACTATGAACAAAATGCAGTTTTTGAAAGTAGTTCGGTGTATTTTTTGGACTGAAATTGGCATTTTTTCGGTTTTTTTACTTCCTTTTACAAAAAAGGAAGTATTGTATTCGCGAAAAAAAATTCATTCAAAAATCGGCCTTAATTTCCATTTTGCTCACCACCGAATGAATGTTAAGTTTATTTTTCAACCTGACAACACGTGGATATATGCCTAGGAACGTACAGATACCCGAAATATCCATTTTGACAATCCCCGAGTTAATTACGAAGAGTTTTCTCGTGACGTCCGTATGTACGTATGTATGTGAGTATGTGTGTATGTATGTCGCATAACTCAAGAACGGAATGTCCTAGAAAGTTGAAATTCGGTACTTAAACTGTTACTGGGGTCTAGTTGTGCACCTCCCCTTTTGGTTGCATTCGAGTGTTTCTAAAGGGGTCTTTTGCTCTTTTTTGGGGGGAAATCATTGTTAATTTCGATGTAAACACAAGTGGTGTTATAATTTGGCAGACACTTGGCGATATATTGCCAGTCTTTTGATCGCCAAGTTTTGTCGACAACTTGGCGACAAATTTGACGATTTTTTTTATTTTATTATTATTTTTTAAAATCTGGTTTTAATTTAGCCACTGTTGGTGATATTTAGAGAGTAAACTATTGAATCACATTAAAACTGCCAAAAATGAGAAATGACATTAAATGGGAGTAAAAGGAAGTCATGTGATGCACACATCAGCTCGTTTTTTTGTAAATTATGAAATTTTAAACAGAAATTGCTTTTCTTTTATTTTAGAGTTACATCCATCAATATATACACCCATTAAATGAAAATATGTTAAAATGTTAACTAAAACATTTCCACTGCTTAATAATATTGATATTTTAATTCTGTCCTGTGTATACAGAAGTTTTAGTGAGAAAAGCAAACAAATAATACTTTGTTGTACAGGGAAGTTAAATTATCCTACAGCTTGCACTATCAAAGTTAGTGTTTTCATTTGGGATCCTGAACATATAAAAACGTGTTAAAAAAACAAAGGCATTACAATGTAAATATTGTGAATTTCTGAATAAATTATTTTGTGCCATAAATATAAAAATTTTCAATTTTTCTCAAGTGGATAAACCACTTCAGGATTTTTTTTTCGTCCGTACCCCTCTCTACTCTCTCCACCCCTACATGACAGGCCTGCTTTAACAAAAGAAGAGAATAAATGCTCTTATACAACGAAAAGTAAACGCAAGAAAAACAACTTAATAAATGTACAAATATTGCAAAAAGTTGCCGACATGTGTTTCCGGGTTTCGAGGATCCTTTTTTTTTAAATATAGAAAAGTATGAACATTTGGAGGTAAAGCATGTAAATATTATGTTTTTGTCGATGGCTTCACATCAAAACCCTCACACTTTTCTTCATTAAAAAAACTCTTCCTTGAACCTCCGAAACATGTCTGTGCAATATTTGTGCCTTTATTAAGTGGCTTTTCTGATGGCTAATCTGCAACATGTGGCTTTTTTAATACAGTCGAACTCGCTTATAACGAAAGAATAAGGACTACGACATTTGCTCCTTATATCCGAGTGCTCGTAAAAAGCGGGTTCGTGAAAAAAATCCTTACAATTCTTACATACTTGTTTCACGTATTTTCCATTTCTCTACAGTGCCGAAGAAACTGGTTATTTCCTTTTAACTGTCTTACTGTTTCTTTCTTGCATTATTGATGTCTTTACTGTTCATTTTCCTAAGCCCAGACTTAGCGCCAATTTGCGCATGTGTCAGGTCTGCTGTGATTTTATCAAAATATGGAGGGAAACCCGGAAGTAAAAGGTACAACATAACGTGTTCAAATACAGCAAGTGCGAGCGGGAAGTGCCCGTCATCAACCTAACGCCCCTTTTTGAAGTTCAATCTGTCCTGAGTGGTAGTCTTCGCTTTCGAGACCGGACAGTACAGGAATATTCTTGGGGGCCAAAACATCGTCATTTTAATCCCTGGCTTCGAAAAAGGTTTTCTGCACATCAAAATACATTGAGTATGTTGATGGTTGTTCAACTTCAAACTCTTTACAACTTTTGCTATCGTCGTTACATCATTGGTTTTTTCATTTAAACTAGCTTGAATTTGAGATACAATATAATCGTAAACAAGTATCTCGGATGTAGCAACATTGATGTCAACAAATATGTTATTTTTCAATGTTTCTCTAATTACAAATTAAAAAAAAAAAATTCGAAATGCCGTCATCACTTGTTTTCGGATTGAAGACTCACTATTTTGCTGGAAGTCGAAATTTTATGAATCACAAAAATATTGTTAGCTTTAAGAGGGGTTTGCTCGTTAAAAGCGAGTTTTGCTCCCACAGACTTTATACCAGCCAAATATTTCTGATTTCCTCGTTAACACAGAGTTCTCGTTAAATCGGGGCTCGTTATAAGTGACTTCGACTGTAGATTTACCAATATTACGTTATAAAAAGCTTGTGCACATAAGAACACATAAGAACTCGTTTGCATACTGACGTGCGATGTATTTTAAATCACTTTTAACACGGGATAGCACTTCGCTAGAACCATCGAAGCTAAATTATTGGTGGTTTTAACACAGCACAGTTCCAAATCACTGAGCGATGAAATCAACAGACGTTTAATGTGAACACTCTCATAGATCGCTTGTTAGGTCTGCGATTGCGCTGCGTTAGAACCTTTGAGCAGGAATTTGAATGGAGGGAGCAAGTCCAATCATTAGTTTAGCAAAAGCTGACTCAAAGACCCCAAGTCACGTGACTCAACAACGACGAATGGTTGGCACCTTTTGCGTGAAACAAGCGAAAGAAACCTTATTTCTTCCAATGATTTCTTCCAACTTTAAGATCCATCACTTGGCTTTGGGTCTTGGTTTCATGCATGAAAGTCCTCACTCCCTCCATTTTATCTCTTCTGAACGATTTAATGGTTCAATGGATCATCGATCTAACGCAGCGTCACCACACGTTGGAGCTACATTGAAACACTGAAATGAAACGCTCAATTTTGACGATTCGGCAATCCTCGAGCACCATTTCGTTATTTTCGACGATTTTTTCGTCACCAAATCACATGATATTTGACGAAACCAGAAATCTCAATTTTTCACGAAATTATTTCGTCCCGATTTCGTCACATTGCAGTGCATTCTGGGAGTTTCCCTTCCAATCTTGTACTTGCTCGTTAAATTATCTTACCTCAGTTATTCTAAAGGATTCATAAAAAAAGGTTAGTATTTATTTGAAATTTGTATGTGCAGTGTGCCTTCTTTTATGTATTGTTACATTTTTGTATAGTGTTGTGTTTATAGTTGTATTTAAAACACATTAAAATTGAAAACGAACGGTTCGATTAGGTTTAGAATTCTGTGTGTTTTAACTTTGAGTCACCTCCACGTTAGGCTTAGTTAGCGTTGTTTTTATTTGTAAAAGAAAATGTTGGTTCGTTGACATTTGTTTCCAAAATCGTACTTCCTTTATTTCGTTAAAAAAAATTACAAACACGACTAATGAGTTAGTACGAATTTAAACTTACAAAAAAAAAAAAAAAAAAAAAATCTAGTTTGAATTCTGAAACTTTGAATTCAAATTATGTTTTTCGCAATCACGAGTTGCGACAAGACCCTACTCATTAGAGTTATTGTTTCTAGAAATGGCTCCCCCCCCCAAGCATGTCCCTCCTCCTGGGTGGTTATGTGTATAGTTGTGTGTGTGCAGGCTTAAGTGTGTGCATGTAGGCCTGTGTATGTGTGTAAAGGCGCTCACGCGTTGGCGAGTGTGTATGAGCATGCGTGTGAAGGACATGGACGCCACCACCCAGCAGAAGTGGATTCCGGGGGACAGTGCTCAGGAACAGAGCAGCCGTGCCGCCGCCGCGCCGGTGGGCGGTGGTGCTGCTGGTCCAAGCTGAAAAATAATCCCAACGTCAAGGACTGTCAAATGAGAACAATAAGCAATCGTGATTGCTCAAAAAACCCTCCACCGTAGCTTAACTAACACAGATGATAAATACAGCGCTTTTATAAAAGGCATATAGAACTTTGAAGCTTTTAATTTCAACATGGAATATATATCATGGTTATGTGTTTTCATTCTTCTCCATTTTACAAAAATAATTCTGTTAAACGAAGTGTATTTTTTAGTTTAATAGTTCAAATTTGTTTCATTCTGCATTTTTATTTTCTTAAACAAATACTATATACCAATCCTCCAATATGCTTACCAGCTTACCCCATGTTGTTTATATAATCTCTTTCCCTGCGGCAGATGTTTCTAGCATTGGGTATTTATATTCATTATTTGTGTAGCCTTTTTTTTACTTGCATAAAACATGAAGTAAAGTAAATATCAATTTGATAAAATCATTTTAAGATAGAGAAAATATTAATTTCCATAAAGAACTCTATCTTTGTGCTTGATATTTCAGCAGAATATTTTCAATATTTTTTCAATTTTTCCGCAAATTAAAATAAATTATTGAAGGTAGAGTTTTAATGTTTAACCTCGATGTAAAAAGAAAAGAAGAAAAGATAGTATAGCATGTTTGAAAATTGTAATAACAATAATAAGCATTTTTTTTTTTTTTTTTTTGTTTATTTTCCCACTTCATGCACTGAATTTAAGTTTTTCTATGTCAATTTGTGTTACGGTATGATTTGTCATAATTATGAATTTTTCCATTATACATAGTTTCTACAGCTAAAATAAATGCAGGATTAATTTTATTGCCATATTTGCCGCCTCAAGATATTGTGAACAAAAAGTAAGAAATCCCGGTCTACATTAAATCAGACTAAGAAGCATTTTATAGATGAACTTCCAATAAATCCAAATCTTTTAGTTGGAGTTGTGATTTTGCTCGATATAAAGTAAAATGTCTGAAAATTTAACCGAACTTCAATTAAAAAATTGAAAAGATAATGAAAATATATGAAAAATTAAAAGGATAATGAAAATATATGAGCTTTATATATGTAACAAGCTTTGCTCACCTCACTAGTCCCTATTTTCATTATATACCTTTGAAAAAAAATCCATTGATATCAGTCAATTAGTTCTCAAGACACAAACAAACAAGAAAATGTACTTTGTTATTGGGTTTCCCCTATCTTTGGCAACTCTTCTCCCTTGGCGTTTTTTTATTTACTGCGTGAAAATTGCATATTCTAAAAATCAAATAAGCTTAGTTAAAAGGTGATACTCCCTTCGTCTCCGTCCCAAACTAGTATAACTACGTTTGAATATTTTTGTACTAGTGATTGATTCTGATGATTTTATGATTTTGTTCGAATATTTGTTAAAGATTTCAAGGTACTATACTATCAATTAACAACTTTACTTGGCAAGCATTCCCTCTTAAGATCATTACCAGCTGAGTTTAAAAAATCCGAAGTACACACTCCCTTAAGCTACGCTCCATTTTGTGAGTACTCTACCCCCAGTATAGCAGTAAAATAATTTTTTTTTTTCCTACTAAAGCCCTATCCATCAGCTAGAAGATAGCTTTATGTAATTACTAGTTAACTTATGAAATGGAGCGTGGCTTCGAGTGTTGGAGTCCTGGGTTTTTGACTCTAATTTGATAGTGGTTTAAGGAGGTAAAGCTCGGTAAGTAAATGTTGTTTATTGATAACATAGCATAATAAAATCTCTGAAAAAAGTGCAAATAAAATCATAATTACCAGTTTCAGTACTACTTAATTCATAAATACTTTATTGGAACTAATTTGGGTAGGGGCGGGGGAGTACTTCAGAAAACATTCGTGAAGAAAACGGAACACGAAAATCGGGGAAAAAACGGTGTATTTTGGCTATTGGTTAAAATAAGAAATAAATTAAAAAAAAAAATCACACATCAACAATTTTCGCACCCTTGATTTTTTTATAGCTCAAAAAAATGAAAATTCACGACTTGATGTGCAAAAGAATTAACTCGTTTAATGACTAAATAAATGCAGATTCTCGATAAATTGAAGAAACTCTAGTTCTTGAATATTATTCAGAAATTAATTTCAGAAACTAACTGAGAGTCTAGCTGCCTAAATAAAAATTTTGTTCATTCGCTGTAAAAATAACTCATTCTTGCAATCTGCTTGAAAAAAAGCTGTCAGCATCGAAATAATCATATATTTTGAAAAATATGAAGATTAAATCAGATGCTTCCCCTCAGATTTTGAAAGAAATCGTGAAAATATGTTTTATTTCAGAAATAAACTGCTGAATTTAATCGTAAAACTTTCCTTGAAATAGAAAAAAGATCCATGTGCATGAGGGCATACTCCCATGGACTTAAACCTTTACTTATTATGTACATATTATCTTTTTAAAACTTTTTTAGGATGGATCCAACATCACAGAGATAAACAGAACAAGGACAGACGAAGACATTTTCATAATTATAACAATGTTCTAAATGTTCGTATATTATACATTGATTTCATGTTACACATGTTTGGAAATAAAAACTTAGGGGTAAAAAGCAAAGGTATATTTTATAATTATTTAACAAACATTACACTAAATTAATTTTACCAAAAGATTTATTTCACATCTGTATTTTTTAGAGATTTATACTTTCAAATACCTTTTGCAATTTGGCAGAGAATTGTTTTCAAAGTATGAAATGCATGCAATAATAAAGTTCCTGTATTAAACATAAATTTGGCCAAATAAACATTTTACATACAAGCAAAATTAATAAAACAAACAATTGATTGGAAAAAGAAAATTGTAAGCTTTTTCTTAAGATTATCTAATTTTATTTTCTGTATCTAATTTTAGAACAAATATATACTAATTTAAAGTTGTCCATTTTATTGTACTTTTTCTTTGAAATCTGTGGTATAAGTTGGATAAAAATCTTTTTTTTTTGGAATTTTTTCATGTGATGCAATGAAGAAAAAAACTTCTCAGCCATTTTCTTCCGAGCATATATCGAGCTAACTGTGCATAAAAGTGGCACATGATTTATTTTTCCAGAACCCAATGTCTGCTGAGGAAGTAGCACTTTTATATTCCCAGTAGGGCAGGGCAATGTAGGAATTTCTACATCGTAATGCATCGCCATCCTTACATCGCGATGTAGCGATGTAGTTCAAACAGTTTGAAATATTCTTTCCGCTTTAGGGACACCCCCCTCCCCCATTAGGGAAGTTTTCCTTACAAAAATCCAGGCTTTTGTCAGATCTTTTTCTAATTTGGCACATAGGTTCTTTAAACACATTGGGTAGTACCCCATATGAATACTACCCCATGGGAAACTATCCTATGTGGATTTCCAGCATCAAAGGACATCTGGGCCGAATCTGAAAAAGATCCGACGAAAACTGGATTTTTATAAGGAAAACTCCTATGCGGTTTGCCACACATAGCGGGACGAAAACTAAACTATGAGAATTCCCAAGCATCAAAAGACAAATGTACAAAATTTGGAACAGATCAGACAAAAACTGGATAAATAAGACCCCCCCCCCCACACACGCGTAGTTTCCCACTCCATAGCGGGACGAAAACGGGAATTTCCGAGCGTCAAAGGACATCTGTTACAATTTTGGAAAAGACATGATAAAACTGGTCTTTTATAAGAAAACCCCTCATTTGGTGGTTGTCTCCCATCGCGGGGCGAAAACTACCCTATGAGAATTCCTGAGCATCAATGAACGAACCTTTATGCCAAATTTTGGAAAGATCCGACAAAAAATGATTTTTTTTCAAGGAAAACCCCCATCGGGGTTGCCTCCCCCCCACCCATACAGTGACGAAAGCTAACTTCCGTGAATTCCTGAACATCAAAGAACCTCTATGGCAAATTTAGAAAAGATCGGTCAAAAACTTTTTTTTTATATAAAGAGAACCCCCAATGCAGGGTTGCTCCCCCCCCCCCCCATCATGGAGGGTTGAAAACTACCATGTGTAAATTCCCGAGCACCAGAGGACCTCTGTTCCAAATTTGGAAAAGATATGATAAAAACTGATTTTTTATAAGAACCTTCCCCCCCGTATGGGGGTTGCCCCCCATAGCGGAAAGAAAACCACCCTATGAGAATTCCTGAGCATCAAATAACGAAACTCTGTGCCAAATTCGGAAAGATCCAACAAAAACTGGATTTTTTTTGTAGGAAAACTACCATAGGGGTTGCCCCCTCCCCATAGAGGGCCGAAAACTACCCTGAATCCTCGTGCATCAAAGAACCTACAAAAATTGGATTTTTTTAAGGACCCCCCCCCCTATAAAGTGATGAAAACTACCTTGCGTGATTCTTGAGCATCTAAGAACCTCTGTGGCAAATTTAAAAAAGATCGGACAAAAACTTTTTTTTTAATACGGAGAACCCCCAATGCGGGGTTGTCTGTCCCCCCCCCCCCGCGCCCCCACATAGAGGGACATAAACGACCTTGTGTGAATTCCCGAGCCTCCAATAACGAACCTCTGTTCCAAATTTGGAAATATATCCGACAAAAATTAGATTTTTTGAAGGAAAACCCCCATTATGGGGGATTTAATTAGATACCATGGGGAGTTTAATCTGCAATGATTTGTTTTACCTTTTTTAAGAAGTTGTTTCTTTGAACTTTTACATAAATAAAAATTTGCTTGACATGTTTTTTGTGCCTCTTTTTTTAACAATTACTTGTCTTTTTTTTTTTTGATGGGGGGGGGGGGGGGCTGCAGGCCCATTGTTTCAATTTTTCCCCAAATATGACAAAAAGTCTGTACTCAATAAAAATTTTACAAAAAACCAACTAAAACAACGGCCAGTCATGTGTAAAAACATGAATGTTCAAAAATCAAGACGGGGGGGGGGGGGGGGTCAATTGACCCCCTGACCCCGTAAATGACGGGCCTGTGAAAGTGACTATACGCAATAAAGTGGGAAACTACGGTGGTAAGATTCTAAAGTTATGATATGATCACACGCACACATCTTATAAAATACAGTCGAACCTCATTATAACGAACTTAAACGGACCATTAAAAACGATTATTATAAAACGTGGTTCGCTTTATCCAAAAAACAATAAATAATAAGACAAGGATTGCAAAAACGTTCATTCCAGCAGTTATTTGTTTTAAACGTGTTCGAATTAACGAGGTTCGACTGTATTCTCAAAAAAAAAAAAAAAAAACTAATGTGCTCAAAGAAAAAAAAAAAGGAAATAAATTTTCTAAAAAATTTACGAAATTAACGTCCTTACACATGACGAAATTAATTTGACGAAACTAATGCTCTCAAAACTACGAAAATGATTGTTAATTTGACGAAACTAGAATGAAGAAATATTTCGTTACGTTTGACGAAATTCTCATCCTCAAATCACTAACAAAAGCAGTTTCTTCAATTTGACGAAATGTTCGCTCGGAGCATATCCCTGGAAGTGGTTTCGTCAAAAACGAAGAAAATTTCGTCAAATTTGAAAGTCCATTTCTGAGAGTGAATACAGCTAGTGTTACCGTGTGAACAGGCCTTTAATAAGCATATAAATGAATACATAACTTAATAATATTGAGCAAAACTAGCTGCATAGTTTTTCCCTCCAAGTCATGAGACAAATGTTTAAATTAATTCATCATTAATACATTAAATAAATTAATTAAGAAAAGCGAGTAAAATGTAATTTTAGTATCCAGGAAACCACACGAACACTGTAATAAAAAAAAACGAATAATTAGGTAGCAATCAAAAGAGCATAATGCGATTTTTTTGACGCAAAAATTATTTGCCGTCGCGTCGTGCCCTTTTTATCACGATATAAGGTCTTAATGTTTGCAGAAAATGCCAAAAAAGCACCAAATTCAAAGAACTTTGCGAGAACTTGAAGGTACCTTACGATTTCACTGTCTGCGTGTGACTGGACATCCATCTGCAAAGCGTGTGAAAGATGTCTTACATTACTCGCCGAAACTCGCTAAATTCGGAGAGTTTTCTTAAGTTTTCGGCAGACTTTATGACCTCATATTTTGATAACGGGGGGACGAGGGCAAATAATTTATGCGCCCAGAAGCTGTTTTACATCGCTCTTTCGATTGCTACTTATTATATTTTTTTCACTAGGGGGCTCTGCCTCCCGCTCGTTGAAGCTCACCAACTCCCGATGATTGCTTTGTAATCTTGTTTGATGCGCAAAGATTTAAATCGTCAATTAGAAAGAAACATATCAAAAACGCATTGAGAGTTCCCTTTGGAACAAAAAGCACCCCCTTCCCCGGGTTTCAAAATAACTTGCACCAACTTGCAGAGACGTAAGGGCTAAGGGGCCCCTGAGCATTGCAAAACTGCAGTTTTATACGTTTGAACAGTCGCTTTCATATTCGTGGTCTCTAGTAATATATTTTGTTTTTTAGCTCGGGACTTGAATTGAGTTGAGCCTAAGATTTTCCATTAAAATCGAAACCATTTAAAATTGGAGAATAAGAAAAAAGAAACAAATGCATCTTAAAAACGTAACTAAGGCAACGCCAAATAAGACATCAATAATTTGAAAATAGACGAGATTTTTCGAACTTGATTAAAACGGCTTGTAACTTTTTTTTCCAATGGAGATAGAAGCTTAGTTTTTTGACCAAAGGTATAGTTAGATCTGGAGTAAAAAAAAAGCCACTCCTTCCAGTGGTGCTAAAAAACAATACTGTGCGACAATTCCTTCACTTTTTACTGATAGATTTAATGAAGAAAGTATAGCCTAAATTTCAGCTAAGCCTAAAAACGAAAATAACTCCCGCCGTAATTTAGTTAGAGCGTTGAAACAAATTGCGTAGAACACGGAAAATTCCATCCTTCCTAACGATATATAATATTAACATGTGCAAGTAATTTTCACCCCTTTAAGAGGCAATTTACGCGAAATTTGAGCTTAAAAACTAAATTACAAAAAAAAAAAAAAAAAAACTAATTCGAAATTTAAAAAACAAAACCCCAGGTGCAAACCACCGAGGCTCAAAGCAATTTTGTACAAAATTTCAAGGCTGTAGGGTGCTATGGGGTCTCCTGCACGCAGGCTCGCCACAGACTTCCTTTAAGAAATTTCTTTGACCTTACTTTTTTTTAATATAAAGAAATTATTATGCTATCGGGTGGTTTCCTGGTAAGAAAGAAACACGTCAAATTTGACTGCTAAATTCGACGCCATTTATTCAACTAATGGTTACTTACAATCACTTAGGAAATGGAACATGTTGTTTTTACTGAATAAGTCTTTAAAACATTAATAACAATAAAAAATATTTTGCTTCTTTCTTTTCCAATATTTTTTAGTGATAAATTGTGCTTATGCTTTCGATTCTCAGCATATTCCTCATGAACGATTGAAAGCAGCACTTAAATGAATGTATTCTGCAGATGGAATTTAAAGCGCACAATCTGCAGGAATAATATTTTAAAATATTTGAAGAAAATGGATTTTGTATAATGGTTTCCAGACTCGCAGCAGAGACATGTTGTGACTTACGTTTTTTTCGTGTTTTATTTTTAGCCGAAACCAAATGAGCAAACTTGTACAGTAAAACTTAAGTACAATAGATAACAAAACAAAAACAAAAAAAAAAAAAAAAAAAATCAGATATTGCGTTTTACTTTCCCAAGACTCAAGTATTCCTCTCGAATGTTTCATATTATGCAATAAAAATGACAAAAGTGAAATAATTTCATTTTTAAATACTAATCATAACAGAGTAAGAATTAAGAAACTCTTTATATAGATCTTTTAATGCTTAGTAGAATAGACAACTTTTCCTTTCAGAAATTCATAAACTTACTTAAATCCAAAGTGAATCTTCAGGAAATAAAATACTATAGAATCCACTGAATCATATTTTCTTTGTTTCTGCTTCTGAAAACTGATTAGATAGTACTATCAGTTATTCTTCAATCGTAATAATATGATAGGAATCTCTTTAACCAGGGAAATCCTTATAACAATGCAATCTGTTTGAACCATTAAAACTCTTGACATGACTCTGAGAAATGACTTTTAAAACATTTTTCGCACCAACATGGGCTTCTAAAAATAGTTTTATCCCCGTGAAAAGTATGACAATAAACTTCAAAAATGGTAAAATAATAGCATTAGTTCGATGCTAATTCGTTCAGCATCGAACAAAAGAATTTGCATTGCGTTAAGTTTTCGAAAAGGCTATTTCTTTCCGAGAAAGTACTCTCAGGTTTTAAATCGAATAACAATGCTGTGTTTTATGTTACGTTCTGTACTTTATCCTGGGTATTAAGACATGTAATTCTTCTTTTTGGTAATTTCCAAACTTTACTTGGGGCAAACCTAACCTGGCAGCATTGTGAAGGCTGCGCAGATCCAAATCACAGCGTTACGACGCTGCTACGTTAGATTATGCCCTATTATAGTTTATCTTCGAGAAGCTTCCTAACCTTTAATCTTCCTTCATTGATTATCATTCTATATATCGCCAGCTGTATAGATTCATCGAGGCCACATGAATACAATCTATATTAATATTATAAAGAGAGAGAGAGCGGATTTTTATATGTTCGAGGCAATCTCCGTAGCCATTGCAACTATTTGAAAAATTCTTTCACTGTATGAAAGGTGCATTCTTATTAAGTGGCATAGACTATAAATTTTGCATATATGTATTTATACTAATTTTTTTAAACCAAAAGTGTGTCTTCGCTACCTGTTTATGTTTCGTACTCTTTTATTCTTATATACGTAAAACCAAACACCGATTGTCCAGCATCCGCAATGACAGGTCAGTTGAAGTTATCTGCGAACTGAAAGCTTTTAGGGATGAAAACAAGGGACTATTAAAAAAAGGACCCTGTCAGAATCGCGGAACCCTGTATATAAATTCGAGGCTGAAGAGGAAAAGGAATGTAGCGTTCTTTTAAACATTGCAAACCATTTAGAGTCACAGAATGATTATGCTTAAGAAATAAATTTACACGAATTATATCTGAGATTTTCTTTGCGCAAATTAGTTTTTGAATTCAAGTAGTGCAGATAGACAAAACTAGTCCATGTTTCTAAAAGTTGTAATTTCGCATGCATTTCGGGCTTTCATTTAAATTGTTTTATTAATACTAAAATCGAAATGAAAAACAATCTGCTAATGAGTTCACACAAGTACATTTAGTTTATAAAAATCTCTGCTCAAAGGGTAGTTGCGCATAACATTTTCGTGCTTTAGGAAATTTAAACATTAGAACATTTTTGTGATCCAACATATCTCCAAAGTCTTTTGACATTAAAGGTCTTGCCAACCTATCAATTAGCATGTATAGAACTCGGTATAATAGAGGAAGATGAAACTTTGGAAACTATATAACTTTATTTGATACGTGTAACTTTCGACTCCGCTCCTAAACTCAGAGAATATTGTGTAGAACTATTTTAGCTTTTAGATCCTATTGGGGCCGTGGTAGCCTGATCGGTAGGGCATTGGACTCGGGACCGGAGGGTCTCGGGCTCGATCCTCACTGGTCGAAGACCCACCGTCGTCATTAATGGTGACTGGGCGACGCTAAATATGCTCGTGGTCACAATGTCCTCCAAGTGAAACGATACCTCTGTGGGTGCTAGTACTAGGTAGCTATTAGCTCCTGGACTAGTTCTAAATTCTCATTAACTGTTCGATCCGGTGATGGTGCTGCCATCTATCGGTATATAAAATAATGGAGGCAAGGCACTTAGTATGCAGTCCTCGACATAAAATACAGTTGTAGTCAGTTGTGACTCTGAATAGGAATAGGAATAGATCCTATTGCTTCATGGCAAACATTTAAAAAAGATCTCTGTAACGACATATTGCGAGGAGAGCGTCAGCAGAAATACTAAGATTGTCGTTCAATGTCAAACGATGTACACCAAAATCTAATTTAAAAAAAAAAAAAATAGGCAAAATTTGTCCTGCGGAACCCCAGCAGGGGACTTTATTTTGCTGCCGCCGCAGAGAATCGAAGAAAACAATTTTATAAAATACAAGATTAGTTCATGAAAACCAGGTACGCAAATTAATATTTTTCGGTTTACCCTGTGGAACTGGAAAACTTAATAAATTCAACACCAGCCAAAAATCGGTCAACAGGCAGACTGGCTTTTGCAATGGTTTTCTATGGAACTGCCGAGATTTGACTTAGTGGTTCAAAAACTGACTATCCCACATTAAACTACTTTGAATATCTCCTCCAGAAAGACTCCTTATGTTCCACAAGAAAAAACTTGCAATTGGGAGAAATTCTTCAATAGAGTGTCTCATAATGTGGGACGAATATTCGATGAGTCACCGTTTGCTTATAGAAGGCGTAGATAGAACCCTAAAAGGATAAGAAGTTTCATAGAAAATTATGAGAGGTGTCACCTTTGTATTTGACGGTGATTTTCACCAAACTCTTCGTGTGGTGCCCTATAGAGGAGTGCGTGCAGATATATTAAAGTCGTCTCCTTTTAGGAGCGTTTTACAATCTCTGTATCTTAAGAAAAACTATAATAGTTTGTTTAGGAGATGGTGGTAAGCAATTCTAAATCTTTTATTACAAGTAAATTACGGAAAATAGCTGAAAAAGATATCTTATCAAAATATATGAGTTAGGAAATTCTCTCCAAATGATTTAATCCTGAATGTTTATCCTGAAACCCAGACTCTTTGTCAAAAAAAAAAGTACTTGTGGATGTGCGGGAGGGTAATAGATTTTTCCAGCAACGCTGTGCATCATCCATATGATAGCCCCCTTCACTCCTTAGGACTTCTCTTCATGCTTTTAAAATTAATGGTGATATGCCTATAAGTTTATTGTGTAACTTTAATTTGCCTTATCTAAACAATAGGATCGGACCCCAATTAAAATCACTAAGGACAGTTATGATTTAGAGTATTGTTCTTACAGCATCAGTAGTACATTCCATTATAAAAATCGAACATACGCACAAAGATTTCATTTAAGATTTACAAGTGTTAGCGATATTTAATATCTAAATCTTATTTGAAAATAAAATAATAATTTAAAAAACTAAAAAAACACGTTTTTGTAGCAAAATGAACTAAAAAGTAAAAAATTAAATAATAGTTTTAAAAACTGAAAAAAAAAAAAAAAAAAAAAAAAAGAAAAGAAAACACGCTTTAGTAGCAAAATGATCTAAAAAGTTAAAAATAATCTTTGGATGACAAGTACATAAAGTAATTGACCAAGCACTTAATTTTACTGTAATAAAAAAAAAGCGTGGGGGGCTGCCTATTTACATTTTGCATGGATAAAAAGTGGAGGAAATTTAAGACAACTGATAAGAAGCCCCCCACGCTTTTTTTCTATTACAGTAAAATGAAGTGTTTGGTCAATTACTTTCTATACTTCTCATCCAAAGATTATTTTTAAGTTTTTACATCATTTTGCTACTAAAGCGTGTTTTTTTTTTTTTTTTGTTTTTTAAACTATTATTTTATTTAATTCCCTTTAACTAATAGCAACTGTCAGCAAACGGTTTTGATGCCTGACATTCTCTAAGTAATCACTCTCAAATAAAAATAATAGTATAATTTTTACTTCTATCTCAGTTATAAAATGGTAAAAAGAATGTATCTCTCGAGCCAGTCGGGACCCGTAGCTCGGGAGAAGGCTTGTGAGGGTGTTCGGCAAATTCAAATAAGTGCTGGTGTGAAAGCGCAAATCCAGAAGATTCGATAAAATATATCTGTTTTTTAAAATTAAATACTTAGTCTTTAAGCTTGATTCTCATTAAAAAAAAAAAATGAAATAAAATAAGAACATGACTTCTTGTTTACAACAGTCAATAATTGGAATAACCTTAAAATCGTTTTTAGATTTATTCTAATGCAGTCAAAATTAAAAACTGAGCAAAAAAGAAACATGGGTATAATAAAAGCTATTCGTACAAAGCTATACACCGCCACATTTGTGTAAAATTTGGTGCAGGCGTACATATACCTGTCCTCTCCACAATATAGTGCACTATTTTCGCTTAAATTTTATAGATGAACTATAATTTAAGATTTATTGGGGAAAATTTTCAAATTAAAGAATTTATATTTTTATAAACTCCGAAATTAACTTTGGGTGTCATCTACCAGAACTGCGTCACCCGGGGCGGACCACCCCCTCTCAAGAAATGATTTTTGACTTAAGAAAAACACGGTTGTTCGCTCAAGTCACAACTTTCAAGAATTGAAGGCATACGATTTGATCGACATATATTCGTTACACATTAAAGAGGAGCAAATTAATCCTTTTCATTTTTTAAAAATATGAGATTTGTAAGTAACCTCACTTTTAAAATCGCTGTTATTGAAAAATTTGATTTTTAAATTGAATTTCTAACGCTGTATGCATCTTAGATTTACAATTAAATATAACGTAAAAATTACTTTAAAAGGAAATAATATTTAAATCTCTGTTTAGGAGTTTTTCCTTCTTTCCATAAAGGGGGAACATTGAAAAAATAAATACATAAATATTTTTTAAAAGGTCGGAGTTAGTTGAAGTCGGACGTTTCAAACTCCAGGAGTCGGAGTCGGAGATTTTCCTTCCGACTCCGCAGCCCTGATTCAACATTGTTAAAGTCCTTTTTGGTCGCATGGGTAAATGCGAATACTTTGGAAGGTATTGAAGTTGAAGTTTTTATTAACTTCATTTTCGTTTTTAGAGAATAGTTTAAAAAAAAATAAAAAAAAGATTCTTCCACTGAAAAGATTCTCCGGCTGAATTTTACTTCAGAAATCCTAACTTCTTTAACCAAAAAAGGGGAATTGCTTTTTTTTTTTAATTTCTTTGAGGCATATTGGCTTCTTTTGTGGCCACCCGAACCTTTATTTTTTAGCTAACTGTTGAAGTCATTGTATCAGCAAACTTAACAGGGGAAAAAAGGTCAGACAGGGCTTCAAAAGAAGCCATTATGCCTCAAAAAGTTAACCCTAGAATAGATTTCCATGAGCATTTGTCTCATATAATTGTCTGTGCTTCAACTTTTTACGGCACAAAGTCATCAAAATTAGTTTTCCCCTCAATATTATTGTTAATCTTGCCTTGACATGGCCAAAATTGCAAAAAGATTAGATAGATCTTCTTTTTTGATTACAGTCGCAGTAGGTATTTAACACCCTTTTTCCTTATTAGTACAGCGTGTTTTCTAGAGCGTAACTTTAGTAAGTAAAATCAAGAACTACGTAAATGAAATTAATATTTCTAATCAGGTATAGTGAGGTTCTGGTAAAAAAAAAAAAAAAAAAAAAAAAAAAAACTTCTATCGTTTGATGCTTAAACGTTTCATTTGGGACGATGAGTTGCGGATAACGATTGTTGACATTGAGGAAAACTAAGAATTTCCCTTATTTCAATCGAAACAAAAATAAGCGAGAATAGCTCATCATTTATTAAAGTAAAAAAGAAAAAAAAAGTCTTTCTGGCCCTACTTTCTAAAAAATATTCACAGAGTAATTTCAAATTCGTTTATTAATCACATTCTTAATGAGAAAAAAAAAGAATTGTTTTTCAAGACAGTTTCAGTTTTCATCGAGAAATTTCAAAACTTCGACGTCAAATTTTGGGAAAAGTCCATGAATCGCATGACCAGCTCCTTCAACTCCTACCAGTTTTGCTTTTGGAAACAATTTCCGAATATTTTCTTCCTCTTCGTTGCTATAAAATATCGAAGAATAAATAAAATACTGAAAAAATTTAAAAGCTAAAATCATAGAATAAAAGAACTGAAGAAAATGTCTGTGGTATCAAACATTCACACATAGCAAGAATAAATACATTTAGTTTGAGAAATAAAAGTAACGAAGAGCTTATCAATATCCCGTGTCTTTGTAATTTGCAAGCTCATTAGATGCATGATAAAAGTATGTAATCCTCATATATATAATAACGAATGATCGAGTTACGCTCCTGACGTCATCAACAATGAATCTCGCTTCACGGCATGATAATTTGATACTATTTTTGGTGATGTTTGGTATTCAGGGAAATGCTTTATTTTTACGAGACTGAACTGGATATTTCGACTATTTTACTAATAAGATTCATTTTTTTGAGAATGAACAAATGAAAAAGTGGTCAAAAATGAACGCTATCTACTGAAGTTTAGGTTTCATCCACTGGAGATAGGGTTAAAATTTCTACTATCAAAATATCATCAAACAAGCAATTGCTTCGTTCAAATGTAGAAACAATTTTCACCGTCATACCTTGACGGACGATTTTCTAGTTATAAATATTAGCTTAAAACGTACAAATTGTTTTGAAAAATCTGCTTACTTTGTTTGAAATTTCAAAGTGGCAAAAACAGCTAAACTATTATTATTATTACTAAAAAATCGAATGTCAAGGTATGACGAGTGAAAATTGCTTCTACATTTGAATGAAGCAATTGCCTGTTTGGTGATAATTTGATAGTTGAAATTTTAACTCTACCTGCAGCGGATTAAGCCTCCTAAGCCCCTCTTCATTCTCCTAAAACAAGAAAGTAGATATGGGTATACGGAAAAGTAGGCTCGTTCAGTTCTAGACGGAACTTCTTGTTATAAAAAAAAGTCAAAAAGAACACACGTTTGAGGTCTAAAATATAGCTCAACTTTCTTTCTGTCTTTTGTTGCTTCTATTAATTCTGTTTTAGTGCATCTGAAATGATGATCTTATTAAATGAATACTAGCTCAACCTATGTCTTTTTTTGAATTAACGTTATTCGTTCATTGTACAAAAAAAGTGAACAGATGAAAGGCTAGAAAAAATTAAAGCTAAATTTATATATTTAAACTTTGTCTTTAAAGATTTGATTCCTTGCCGTCCCTCCTGCTAATATTCTTTTGAGGTAAAATTAGCTGTTATAACAGTATCTAATTTAGCTTGTTCCACATTTATCAGATAAGCTATAAAAAAGATGGAGGCGATAACATTTTTTCCTATGGGAGATTTCTATAACAGATGTCACATTTTTTCTCAATAGTTTTGACTCCCTCCCCTCTTTTGCTGTTTTTGGACCCATCAGTCTGAAATAGGGGGATCACCGAGCTAAAGTCATATGTCATTTCATTGAAGCTTTCGTTCTTACAAGGACGAAACTGCAGTCTCTGGATGGGATAACCAAGCTGTTGGTATATTGCATATAGTTCTACCTTAGCCCTGGTTTAGGGATGGCAACTTAATGCTTAATATCCAAACTTTATCCTCAATTTACGAGTTGAAGCGCATCATGTCTGCGGACTCAAGCTGGTGAGATAATTTTACTTTATCTACTTGTTTATTGGCACTCTTGGCTTCAATGAGATGACAACTGACTCTGGCTCGGTTATTCACTGTTCCAGATTGGTGAGTCCAAGAAGGACGAAGCTGCAGTCTCTGGATGAGACAACCGGGCTATCGATACATTCGTATGTAGTTCTTCTACCTTAGCGCATCAGGTTTAGGGCTGGAAACTTACTCCTTAGTATTTTCTCTAATTTTACCACTTTGTAAATGTTTTTTCTTAGGAAGGCCAGTGCACACTATAATTGATGGTTTCCTTTTTTCTTTCAAGCTTGTGATATCATCGTCAATTTAGAGCTCTAGCTCGGATTTTGTTGATAGATACTACAACGACAAAGGGGGCAGCAACACGATACAGAGCTAAGCTCTTAGTACAAAACGCTTCTTGGTGAATTACGTAATGTTACTTAAAGCTTTGCTTCCCAAATAATTTTCAAGCAATTTCACAAAACCTTTTGTGCTGCTGTCCACGCAGGGCTCTGCGCTAGTAATGTCTAATTTTGTTTGTTTTTATTTCTATTAGCTTCAAGTACATCTTTAAGTTCTTTAAAAATGTCCTCATGTGTAGGCTTGCCAGACGTCCCGGTTTCATCCGATTCCATCCACTTTAAATTTTCGGATCTAAATAAGCTCAAAATGACTTTGTGAGAATGACCCAAACATAACATTGAGTATTTGCCTTCAATCTTTGAGTTGAATCGCATTATTGCTGCGGTCACTCTTCTGATATGCTAACTCTACATTAGCTACCAATTTGTTTGGCTCTCTTGGCTCCTTTAAGTGGTTTTCCGCCTCCAGCTCAGTTACTTCCTATTCTGGGCTGATGAGTGCTAAAAAGCATGAAACTGCAGTCCTTTGATAGAATGACTGAGCTGGTGGTGTGTTTCATGCATAACATTAAGTGGTCAACTCTTGATAACTCGAAGTCAAATAACTCAAACATTCCTTTATTTCGCAGCTTTTATTGTCTCAAACTTTCTTTAACTCGAACTACCAATAACTCGAAGGCTTTAGTTGATCCCAAGTTATTAAGAGTTGTCTAACTGTATTTTTCGCCTAATCTTGCAACTTTCATATAGAGCTATTGATGAGTACTTGAAATGTTGTAGTTCTAAAACGTTATGTGCTAATTCTCCAGACCATGTCATCAATACGACGCATAGCGATATTTCTAGACAAAGCTATTCTAACGACCAAATTTTTGACACCGCTTACGGTTAGCTTTGATATTTATCATTAAATATTAATCCATTACAAGTCAGATTTCTTCGAATAAAAGTAGGGTTTTACGAACTTGACAAAGTTACTGGAGACGACATTATTTTCTCAATTTTAAAAATTTTAAAATAACGTTTCGCGTGCATCTACCCCCATCCCACCCCACCCCACCCATGCCTCGACTTTGCCAGACCTGTCCTAAATGGATGAATCGCTTTAGATTTAGTTCTATTTCCTTGTATGAAAGGTGTTTGATAAATTTTGATTTAATATTAAATCTTTCTCCATTACCCTCTTGTTTCGTAATAACAGTTTACAAATACACAGTGTAATCCTATGTAATCATAAATCAAATACAGGGTCCATTATGAAAGTAATGAGCATAATGTTATTGTGACGCGACGATAGATGGCAGCACGGTAAAACCGGCTGGGAAATGTGGTGTGGGATATGCCCTTTCAATGCATCCAGTCAGTTGCTTTCGAGCAGTGTGAGCGGAGATAAGTGCCTCCGCTTGAAGTATGTTTTCAACTTTTGTAACATAACGCAATGGAGCGTTCGCTTGAACAATGATACGCCATAAAGTTTTGCGTGAGGTTTGGAAAAAATGCAACCGAAACATTCCAGATGCTGCAAGAAGCCTTCAAGGACGATTGCATTTCAAGATCACAGTCTGGGAAGTGGCACAATGCATTTAAAGAGAGCCAGGAGGAGGTCGCCGGCGAACCCCGTTATGGATGTCCCCCCCCCCGGTGATCCCTCACCACTTTACAGTCCCTACTTAGCTTCATGTGACTTCTTTTTGTTTCCGCGACTCAAGAGAGAGAGAGAGAAGAAAGGAAAACATTGGGGAACCTTGGGAAACATCCAACACCATGTTACAACGTTCCTGAGAAGCATTCCCTTGGAAGAGTTTCAGGGTGCCTTTCAGGCGTAGCAAACACGTTTCCGCAAGTGTATTGATGCAGGAGGAGTGTATTGATGCAGGAGGAGTATTTTGAAGAATATTGAACATTTGTACAAATTACGATCAATAAATATATTTTGCCAGTAAATGCTCATTACTTTCATAATGGACCCTGTATATAAACAAAAAGTATTACTAAAGAGAGGAAAGTTAACATACACTTTGAACTCCGATTCCATGCCATAAATAAACAGAGCAGAACCCTCATAGCGGCCGGAACTTGGAGTCCAGAACATATCTAAGCCACGTTCAATAGTACCCACAATGGCATCAAAATTTGCCTTCCATCGGCATTTTCCATCAGGGCAAGTCAAGGCCTGTTCTACTTGCTCCATTTGTTCGTCGCTGATGCTCAAGTTGAACTGGTAAAAAAGGATTATATCAGTAATGGTATTGATGATATTCATTACACTGAGCTACATAAGTAAAATCAATGTTCGACAAACGAATATGTCTCCTGAGTCCATAAGACATTCATATAAAACACTACCTAACGCATTAGAATAGTCTTTACTTTAAAAAACAATGTGTGTCATAAAGACACACAGTAGAAGTGAAACTTATTTATTTTATTCATTTTGCATTCTATAAACTATCACTTCAACCGCCCGTTTTCTCCCACGCCACGCTCTTGCTCTTTTTGCACATGTATTTTCACAACAAAATTGTATATTTTAGTGAAGAAATTGGATCATGAAGAGCGAAAAAACTAATCAAGACTCAAAATCTGCTATCTAATTATTTCCAAAAAAAAAAAAAAAAAAGAAAAACATAAGTAATTACAAAGTTAATTTGGTTAATGAAAGTTATCGAACCAATTTCAAGGCTACTTTTAAGCAATGAGGATTATGCTTTAAGCTGAGGACTTGACTAGAATTAAATGCTTACTTAATTCGCAACTCCAGTGCTCGAATACGCTACCTTGCGGTGATTTACAAAATTACAAAAAAAAAAAACAAAACATTGCGTTCCACGTGTGTCTGTTGAGGTAAACAGAGGCAGTTTGTTATGAGTTTTTATTAGCGCATTCGATTGTGTCTGAGATTGCTTTCAGCAACAGAAATTATTTCGTCCCTTAATGGTACTCTCGAACTTCTCAAAATGTTGTAAGTTTTCATTATTTTCCTCCCAAAAATAGACTCACTAACTTTTTCTAAAGCGACTCTCATATAGGTTGTAGATATAGTGTATTTAAAAAGTTTTACAAACTACTTCTTCGCTGTTGTTAAATTTAAAACAATTGCGTGGCTTCTGGTTTTGTTTCCAATCGTGCCGTCTCTTTTACGTTGTATCAAGAAACAGGCCATTTTTTACTCTTTTTCCCTCTTTTTCTTTATTTTGCTTTTTCCATTTTTTTCATTCCCATCACAAATTATCAGAGGCGTAGGAACTTGGTGGAAGTAGGGGGAGCTGGGACATATTATGCCGCAACCAGAAAATAATTTGGGGGGGGGGGGGCACTTAAATTTTTCCCCCATAAGAAATTAGCTTCTCGAAGAGCTTCTCTCTCTTTCTCTTTCCTTGCAAAATTTTCAATTATATTTAATAAATACATTGAATATGGAGAGAATTGAGGTGATAAAACTCTAGTTTTGAAAGGGGGTCGGTCAGTACTCGAAGATGAGCACGTAGAAAAAGAGGGGTTCCGGGGGACCCTCCCCCGGGAAAATTTCAAAATTCTTGTTCTAAAAACGAGTTTTTAAGCGATTTTTGGAATGTTAAGGGGAGAAAAGGTTCGAATAAACTTCCCTGAAAAATTTTCGAAATTAATGTCCTTAAAACGGATTATTTACCATATTTGTTGACGTTAGTGAAACTAATATGACTTGAGTGATTGTCCTCGATCGAATTTTCAAATCGATTTATATCTCCCTCCCAATATTTCAAATTTGAAGTTCCAAAATCGCAATTGTAGGCAATCTTTAATGATGTCAGGGGAAAAGGCTGTACTAGAGTTCTACTCTGACATTTTTTCAAAATTTTCCTAGACTGCGCGTTCTTCATTGGTGTTATCAGAAAAGGTTCAAAGGTTCCTTCTACTTATTTTTTTCGAAATTGTAATCTCTAAAAAACGCTACTGCGGATGATATTTGTCAGCGTTAGGGACAGGTCCCGACTAACAAAACTTGAGGCCCTAGGCCTACAATAATTTCAGGGCTCCCTGAAGACTATATTATCCCTGTCGGAATGCATTTTCGGGGGCCCCCAGAACTATGTAAATTATTTATCATATGCATTCACGAACCCCCTTCGCTACTGGCAGAATTAATAAAAATTCTCCTTTAAGGAAGTTCTTTTCTAAATAGTCATTATTTTTTTATTATTACTTTTAAAAATACATGGATTTTTTTTTCGTATAGTTGAATTTGCTATGCATAATTCATTCAGTAATTTGGGACCCCTTAGGAAGATGGGGCACCAGGCCCAGGCCTAATTGGCCTGTGAGGTAATCAAGCCCTGGTTAGGGACCGAGAATTTTTTGAAATTGAATTCCCAAAAAGGGAATATTATTTAAATTCCCATGTTGTTGGAGAACAAGGTATTCAGGGACTCTCTTTCGGAAATTTTCAGGAAACCGAGCACTGAAAACAAAATTTGAGGCGCTCAGTAATAATTTTGAAGGAAAGGGAGGACTTCGGCAGCGTAGCATTAGAAGACTCTCTTATTTTCTGAGAACTAGAAAAAGGGAAAAGGATGAAACAGGAGGGTGGAGAAACAGAACGTTGGAAATGTATTAAAATAAAGTGTTCGTTATATAATTTATTGTTCAGATAAATTTTAGTAAAAGTCTTTGGGAGAAACTATATAAAATATTGTAGGAGTTTTTTAATAAATGAAAAATAATAAATGAAAAGTTACAATTTTGGCATGAAAATATATCTGTAAGTGACAAAAAAAATCGTAATATTAGGAAAGAAAAAAACATGAATAACTCTAACTTCGTAAAGTATTATGTTCAAAATTTTTCATTTCAATAAACTCGCACCTTTTAAAACTAATTTTTACATAGTAACTGTTTTTATAATCATTGAAAGATTTTAAGAATATCATAATAGTGAAGATTTCACCGATTTTGATTTATGTGAATTTTTTTTCCTGTAGTGTAAGTACCTTTAGTATTTTTTGAATGATATTTATGTTTGCAGTTTTATACCTTCATTAAAAAAATCTATCCCTTTCGGCTTAAAATGAAACAAAGTAATGGGCACAATTTTTTTTTTTAATTTTTTACCGTGGGATAGTTCTAAAAATTGCGCTTTTTATCACAGCAATGATTTGCGCCCCCAAAAGTAATTTCTGAGTACGCCACTAATTTATGTTCTTTCTTTTGGTAATATTTCCCTTCAAAAAATAAATAAATAATTTGTTTGAATAATATCTGTTTCGGGCACTACGGGTTCTCTATCTGGCAACAGATTACTTTCGGTTTCAATAGATCATCGAACAATGACATTTTTGCGATCTGATGGTACCTTTTGATCGAAACATAGAATTTAAACCCGAAATATATGTACGTTCATGATTCCTTGAAAATTAGTTTAGGACTGTTTCTTGTTTTGTAACTACATAATTAGACTTTTGGGAAATCTCTAAAGAATTTTCTTTGTTCAGGGCTTAATTTTTTATGATGGAGCGAAAAATGATAAAAGAGAGAAATAAACGACGGATTAAATAATAAATAAATAAATAAATTTGTTTGTAAATGGGGCTGCCCCCTACCCGCGTTCATTTATTTTTTTCAATTTTTTTTTTTTTTAATTTTTTTTTTTTTTTTTAATGTAGGTAATTGCAATAAATAAAGAACACGACCACTTGGTCTTTTAGTTTAACTTTTACGTTAAATTTTGCAAGTTAATTTTAATCAACCAGTTTTAAAGGACTCCGCTGGAAATTCTTTACATTGTGCCTAAGGAATCAGATATCTTAAAATGAGATAAGTTTCTGGAAAGTTGAAATTATTTGATTTGAACAAGTTGCTTACCTTAGTTACCTTTTTTTTAGTTATGTCTGTAGCACCCTCCATATTTTTCATATTTATATGCCAAACTGATTCTCCATCTTTTTTGTGATCACGCGACAAAAAAAGGGCATGCGAGACAAAACTAATAAGAATATGAACTAAATTGCGATGCGCTCCCGAAACACGAGCTCAAAGTGGGGAGCAAACCCCCATCGGTACTGGTACTGATTTTTGCAGGCCGCGGGGACCACTACCGCGGGGACTGCTGAAAAGTGGGGTGCATCCACTTTTCAGCAGTCGGATACCTTGTTTAAAATTCTTTTATTTTTCTTCCGGGAATCAAGAGGTGTGTAAACATTGAGAAAAAGGGTAAAGCTGGACTCAAGTGCACTGACCACTTCGACTGTCCCTTGCTTTTGTTGCTTATTGGGCGGAAATTCTTAGAAAAGAAAGATCATATTTTGAAACCGCGTTTGAGGTAAACAATGTACGACAGAAAGCTGCAGTGCGAGAATTTTTCCGGGGGAGCTGAGCCGGTTTGAAATATTCCAGGGGGAGCTCAAGCTCCCCCAGCTCCCCCGGTTCCGACGCCTATGCAAATTATTTCACAATAAATCTGTTTAATTTATATTTCTTTAACCAATATTATTCCTCTAATAACAGACGATATTTTTCTCAACATGCATTTAAGTAATAATTCAGAGCCAGTTAGTGTGGACTTACGTTTTTCTGGCTCAAACAAAAGTTAGGACTTACGTTCTTATAGTACCGGTTAAGTTATAAAGGAGTTTTTTTTTTTATTTCACTTTCATGGCTCTATGCGGAATAATATTACACATACAATGCAGTAAAAAACGGAAAATCGCAATTTTTGGACTTACGTCAGTCTGGCCTATACTTTACGGTAATACATTGATTTCATAAAAGCAAGGGATACTTTGCTTGTCCTCCTTCCTGTATAATATTCATGTTATATATACTTGTCTAATTTGTTTTCATAATTTTAGATTATGGGAGAAAGAATTTCATGTTATTGTGTACAGATGCAGTTATAGAGGTTGCAGTCAAAAACTGTTTGTACCAGGCCGAAGTTAATTATTGTTGAACTTTGAAATGTAATTGAAATTATATATTAATACATATGAGTGTATGTGTATGTAACTTATTGTAAATAAAGTTTATATATAAATTTTATGTGTCAGTTTCTCTAAAGAATTGAATACTAAGAAAAATGAACTATTTTTTTTTTCCTTTCTTGGTATAGATTATAAAAGGTAATGTTTTTTCAGTATGCTCTGTAAAAAACATCTATGAAGCATTGTTCTTCTCAGAGAACAAAAATAAAACAACTCACAATTTCTTACTTAATTGAATGTACCTGCATGACTCAATTTAATCAATAGAACCATTTTAAGTCCAATGTTTCAAACTATGAAAAGTAGTACAAACCTGCCTAAATCAGTAGAAAAGTTAGTATTCTTACGTTCTATATAACTTATAAACTATGCAATAAGTACTTTATACTCTTCACTATTTAAAAATTTAAGTTTTGATTTTTTTAAAGTAATAAATTTCATGTGCATGTGTTGGAAAGATAAAATAGAATGGGTCATGTACAGAGGTTTCATATAAAAACAGTAGCATGTATATATAAAAGTAGAAAATTTTGTTGTTTCACTTTTTGTGCATTGCTAAAAAGATTTCTATTTTAACAACTACACTTGGTCTACATTCAATAGCAAAATAATAATACTTAGACGAGGTTGAGTTTTTGACAAAAAAAAAAAAAAAACCTGTGTTTGACATGACATTTGTTACACTGTAAAAACAGTTATAGGTATTAAAACTGTTACATCTTGTTTTCAACGTAGTTTTGTTTTAAACTTTTTAATAACTTAATTTATTTGTAACAATTAGATACAATTAATTTTATCAATCAAAAAGTCTTTCTGGAAAAGAATTTATGAAATGTCTCTTTTCTTTTGAGTAAAAGTGAAACTAAGTTGATCAGCACTCAATAGTTAAGTATATTAATATCTAAATGTTTTGAATGGTGCTATTTACTTTTTTTATGTTCTTAATTTTTTCTCTAATATAAATATTCTCTGTTTATAGAGGAACTAATAGTTGCTTGATACAACCAAAGACATAAGTGTCAAAAACTTAAATACCAACTCTAATATAGCTTTTGTAGCGGTTATCTCTAAATTCAGGATGTCTCAGAAAAAGTATGATGGGAAAGTTTTAGACAAAACAATATACCCCTGTTCAGCATCAATAGAGAGGATATACTCCAGTTTTGAATTGATCCATTCCAAACTTAGAAATGGACAAGGTGTGCAAAAGGGTTTGAAATTAGTATTTTCACACTGTATGCATTGAGGAGAAAAGATTTAGAGTGGAAATAAATGTAAATGTTGAATAAAGATGCAAATTTTATTAAAGTTTGCAAATTAAACTAGAAAAATGTATGCATTGCCTTGCACTTTCAGCTTTAAAAAATTTAAGGAATAAATAGTCATTATTATTGTTACTATTCAATATACTGCTATTTCTAAAACTTTTTATCCTATACTAATAATAGCTCTTTTATTCATCTTTCTCATTCTACAGACACGCAGCTTGTTGAATCAACATTCAGTTTGTTATTCTTTACTAAACATATATTTTTTTATCTAAAACAGTCGAAAAGTTTCCTTTAGTGTATGAAATCAATGTATTTTAAACTGTGAATCATTTGTTGTAGTAATTTTATAGTAAATACAATTTTTTTAGTCAGGTTTTTGGGCAGATAAGTGTTTAAAAGTAATAACTCAGAAATGTCTATTTACTTGATCTATAATTGCTGTTATTAAATTTTTGTCACATATTTTAAAGTGGTAGACAAGTTTAATGGTTTAAAAATCACAACTTTTACATTAATAGACAAGTTATTTATAAATATCGACTCTTACTCAGGTTCAGATCTGCATGCCCGCAGGTGGGGGGGGGGGGGCAACGACCCAAGAAATTGGAAAACTTTTTAAATAAACGAATATACTTAAACCTTCAACGTTGCAAACACATTTGGGACATTTCTGTAAAGTATCAGTATAATTTAAAAAAATTTATTTTGGAAAATCAGCAAATGTGAAATAATACATAGAATTACCTTAACATGAGCCACGAAAATGTCCGTTTCAAATAAAATTATTCAAAAACACCTTTAAATGCATTATGAAAAGCAGCAAGACTAATTAAAGTGTAAAAAACGTAATAATCACATAAGAGTTACCTACATTTGCAAAAAAAAAAAAAAAAAACCTTGCTATTGGATCCAGAAAGATGAATAAAACATATTCATCTTTCTGCATCTTTACATTTTTTTCACATCTTTACGTTTTTTAATGTATTTTTTTTTTTATAATCCATTGATTTTGTAATGAACTTATACGTAAAATGAAAAAAAGAAAAATCAGGAGTGAAGAATTTCAAACTCCCTCAAAAGAAAAATACGTCAAAAAAAGAAAAAACCTTTGTATGAAAATTAAAAGTGAAGAAAAGCTTCCATGTTTTTATTCAATTCTTATCGGGGGAAGGGGGATCAAAATTTATAGATCCAGGCCTGCTTTTACTCATAGTTATTAGGTAAAAGGGCTGTTATCGCTGCATTGAGCTAGTAAAATCAAGACGTTTATTAATCCCTTTTTTATAATTTTGAAAGATTGCAACTTTCAAAACTGTAATTTATTTACAGAAGCCACGTTTAGGATCAACCCTTCGTTTGAGAGCCTGGCAACCCTGTTCAACTTCTCCAAGAGAAAGTTGAATGAAAGCTTGAAGTTGAACGGGTAGGTTGAGCGAATTTCGTTACGTGTGACATGGCCTTTAGACAACCGTTGGGTTTTTTAAGAAAATAAAATCGGTTTTTTCGCTTTTTCTTCATCGGTTTTGTCGTTTGAACTTTCATCTGAGGATTGTTGGAAAAGGTGGAAGAATGGGAATTCTCTTGATCTATGGGGTACAGGTCGTGTAGCAGACGGTAAATCAGTATACTGAATTGCGTATTTCGAAATGAAGCTCTTGACATCGCAGGAGCAAAAGTAACAGTCGTCTCCATGGTTCTCTATACGAGTATACCATAGAAATGCCAAACGGTAAAGAGCTGCATGTATCTTTTGTCAATTTTCTTCGTAGCAAGCACACTTTGTGTGGAGCCTAACGTTTGTCCTGATCATCAAGCTTTACACTGAAGTAAGCGTGATAAGCTTTCTTGATAAATACGGTTATGTTTCGTTGAGCTTCGTTATCGTTAAATCACCACACACGTAACAAAATGTATCAGGACTGTTTTCACACTTTCTTGATGACATTATAACGCACTAAATACTCAGAAAACAAAACACAACTCGGTGCTACAAACTGACGCTAACTTTTTCGTAAACAACTACTAATGCTAGTTCCCCGGTTGGGGGCATGGCTTTATTTTGGCGCAGAAGATGGTTGCGTGGATGTACGAGAGATGTGGCATCCTCTAACGGGAGTACCATAATGGTTAGCCGAAGGCTCTTCAAAGGAAATTTCAACTAAAGTTCTTCTTTTTTTAAATAAGTTTAAAGGTTTTTTTTTTTCGCTTCCTACATATTTTTTAAGTTTTATACTTTTTTCCCCCGTGGGGGATTTTTCGGCTATTTGAATGAATAAAAATAATAAAATTAAGACAATGATAAAATGTTGATAAGAAATTAAAAAAAAAATAGTGAAATGAAAATAGATAGGAGCATGCTCGCAGCCAAAGTGTAGCACAATAACTAGAGTCGAAACGAGGTAAGTGAACCCTATAAGGGATTCACTCACCCCATTTTGAATTTAAAACTAAGCTAGCAGAGCGCGAGGCCTGCGAGAATTTGCCGGATCCAATGGATCGTAATTTGGAAGGTTGTTAAGTAGTGGATTGCCTACACGGGGGATGTTGTAGTGAAATCTCTTGGCAAGCTTTTTGCAAAAGTTGTGGAGCGTCGGAATGTCAACCTCTTCCACCACCTTGTTCGTACGGACGTACCAGGGAGGGTCGCACGCCGCTCGAACCATCACTCTCTGCAAGTTCTCAACTCTGTTAAAGTTAGAGATTGCAGAAGTCGCCCATATGGGCGCTCCATAGGTAATAATGGGTCTTAGGCAGGACTTATAAATGAGCAGTTTATTATCCGTTGATAAAACGCTTTTTTTTGTGCAGGAGACAATTTAGTGGTTTTTTGGAAGTGAGGTACTTCTTGCGTACCTCTTCAATGTGAGGTCGCCATGTTAAATTACGGTCGAAAGTTATACCTAAATATTTCGCCCGCTGAGACCAATCAATCGGGTCGGTATAAAGATGCAGTTTAATAGGAGGGAGCTCAGTTGTTCTTGTAAAAAAGCAGGTAGCTATACTTTTGTTTGCATTAACTTCGATTTTCCAAGTCCTTAGCCAGATATCTAGATGTGTTAAGTGGTTTTGAATTGCTGAAAAGGCTTGATAAAGTGCCTGAGCGGAGGCTAGTATGCAGGTGTCATCTGCATAAATGGCAAGATGCGTGTTGTCCATGTATGGGATATCGTTTGAGAAAATTGAGTAAAGAGTTGGGCCCAAGAGGCTGCCAACTACTAATGCCACGGAAATATAAGTTCGTTGCTTGACGCACCTGGGGCCCTGCCCCTTATCCTCTGGTGTGGTATGTTGAAAGTTCCCCGGTTGGGGACATGGCTTTATTTTGGCGCAGAAGATGGTTGCGTGGATGTACGAGAGATGTGGCTTCCTCTAACGGGAGTACCATAATGGTTAGCCGAAGGCTCTTCAAAGTAAATTTCAACTGAATTTCTTCTTTATTTAAATACGTTTAAGTTTTTTTTCGCTTCCTACATATTTTTTTAAGTTTTATACTTTTTTCCCCCGTGGGGGCTAGGCTATTTGAATGAATAAAAATAAAATAAAATTAAGACAATGATAAAATGTTGATAAGAAATTTAAAAAGAAAATAGTGAAATGAAAATAGATAGCAGCATGCTCCCAGCCAGAGTGTAGCACAATAACTAGAGTCGAAACGAAGTATGAACCCGATACTACTAATGCCGCCAGGCATATCGACCGATCCCAAGCGGTAATTCTGTAATCCACGCTATGGCTTGGTTTCTTCCATGCTCGATAGATGGCGCCACTACTTTTTCATGATTTTTTTTTTTTTTTTTTTTGCTTTCTTTTTAAAAATGTCTTGTGTCTTTTGAAGTTTTAACCATGAATAGCTTACCATCCGGCTTTATTTATTCAAATATTAATATTACAAACGATCAAAACGAAAATTTAACTTACAGAGTAAAAGAAATCACTGACGAAAATGCTGCAAATGTAAGTTTTAAATTTTTTTTTTCTTAATTTAATTGCGGATAATCCCGAAAAAAAAAAGATGTTATTAAAGGGACAGAACAGCCGATTTAAATTATTGGAATTTAAGAAAAAATGTGAAAATTCATGTGCCTAAAGGCTTAACGTTGTAATTAATAATTTAATCAACGGTCTAATTGATACAACTATATCAATTAGATAACATTATATGCAGTATTCGGGGGGGGGGGAGTACATGTATATAGTGTGAAATGTAAGTCAGAACAGCTCTTTTACAAAAGTACTCCAATAGGCTTTCTAGTTTATTTATTTATTTATTTATTTATTGCAAAACACACACACACACACACACACACATATATATATATATATATATATATATATATATATATATATATATATATATGCCAATGATTTTTTTTTTTTTGTGGTGGGGGTGTGATCGCTTCCTTTTTTTTTGGGGGGGGGGGGGGGACACATTCACCCTTAGTTTTATTTGCCCATGTTTTGTAGCATTTTTAAAAATTAATTTTCTGTTTAGTTTGTTCTTTAACTTTTGTTGTTTTTTCCACCAGTACTTACATGTTCTTTACTAAATTGCTATGTTGGGCCTTTTTTGGTTAAAGATTTTTTAGATTGTATTTGTGTTTCAATAAAAATTGAATTAATTTCTCTTTTGAATGGCTTATACAGATTTAACTTAAATATGCTTGTTAACACAGAACTGGTTACATCAACCGATTCTGATCCGCTAATATAAACTAATTCCGATCAGCCGGTCGAAATGCGATCCGAAAACTGCTGGAAACGACAGTCCGTTTTGAAAAATTACAGGCAATTTTTTACTTTAACTTTTTGATCGCCAGAAAAAAAGTCTTTGTTCAGTAGAAATATTTTTCTAAACAATCGGGACCGAACCCCATTCGGATAATTAGAACCAGAAAATGTTCTATTTAAAAAAAATAATTGAGTGTATGTGATGTTACTTAGTTGTAAAATATTTTACTGAATATGAAATAATAAAGTAAAATTGCAAAATTAAGGAATAATTATTTGAAAATGGGACTGATATTACGCCAAAAAAAATTATAATTTAAAAATGAATAAATAGAAAAATGAAATAAAAATGAATTATAAAAAAAAAATGTAAACAAATTTTTAGAACTTATAAAAATTCTCCCCGAAATTCAAAAAATCCCCCCTCTGGAATCCGAAGTAACAGGGGACATTCCCCTTCTAGAAATTGAACCCTATTTCAAACTCTGTTGTATATACATTTAATTGAAAGTAACTTGCCTTTGTATTGTGATTGTCAATTTGGCAGTGCATCCTGTACGCTTTGAAGGACCATCCCCAGAAACTATTCTATCTGTCATACACACAGCGATAGCTGATTTTGTATATTTATTAAATCTCCCTGATTTCGGATATGTTGTTGCAACACGCCAAGTACTTTTTGTATCTTCACTGTGTTCCTGTAACCAGTTCTGTGTATAAAATTAACAAGCATATTTAAGTTAAATCTGTATAAGTCAATCAAAAGAGAAGTTAATTCAATTTTTATTAAAACACAAATACAATCTAAAAAATCTTTAACCAAAAAAGGCCCAACATAGCAACTTAGTAAAGAACATGTAAGTACTGGTGGTAAAAACAACAAAACTTAAAGAACAAACGAAACAGATAATTAATTTTAAAAAATGTTACAAAACATGGGTAAATAAAACTAAGGGTGAATGTGTCCCCCCCCCAAAAGGAAGCGATCACCCCCCCCACCACCAAAAAAAAATCATTGGCATATATATATATATATATATATATGCCTTTGTGTTTTTCAAAAAAAAAAAAAAAAAAAAAAATAAATAAATAAATAAATAAAAAACTAGAAAGCCTATTGGAGTACTTTTGTAAAAGAGCTGTTCTGACTTACATTTCACACTATATACATGTACTCCCCCCCCCCCCCACGGAATACTGCATATAATGTTATCTAATTGATCTAGTTGTATCAATTAGACCGTTGATTAAATTATTAATTACGACGTGAAACCTTTAGGCACATGAATTTTCACATTTTTTTTTTAAATTCCAATAATTTAAATCGGCTGTTCTGTCCCTTTAATAACATCTTTTTTTTTTTCGGGATTATCCGCAATTAAATTAAGAAAAAAAATTTTAAAACTTACATTTGCAGCATTTTCATCAGTGATTTCTTTTACTCTGTAAGTTAAATTTTCGTTTTGATCGTTTGTAATATTAATACTTGAATAACTAAAGCCGGATGATAAGCTATCCATGGTTAAAACTTCAAAAGACACAAGACATTTTTGAAAAGAAAGCAAAAAAAAAAAATCATGAAAAAGTAGTGGCGCCATCTATCGAGCATGGAAGAAACCAAGCCATAGCGTGGATTACAGAATTACCGCTTGGGAACGGTCAATATGCTGCCGCCAGTTGACTTTGAAAGATGCGAAAATGAAAAAGAGTTGCCACTGAAACGAAATAAACATAACATTGTACTAAAATATTTTTAATTGGTGTATCAAGGTTTCATCAGGGGTCACTAGAGATTGAGTATACCAAAAATCAACTCTGGGAGTCTTCATGGGGCTGAGATACAGAGGGGTGAAGAACCCAACTTGTTCTGTCATGTAAACTGTCCTTATTCGGGTGTTAATTTTCTTTCGTCGTTTTTGGTGATGGATATTTGGCTTTTGGTGGCCGACATTTGGTTTTCTTGACTGTAGGGCATTTTAAAGAAATAATTTCAATGTAATTTAGGAAATATCAAGAAGTTACTTTTTTGTTTTGGTACAAAATCTCTTATAAGTTTTTTTTTAAAATTTTTTGAAAAATCTGGACGTGATGGGCTCAAACCAAATTCATATTCAGAATCAGCACACTCGAATTAGCCAAAGACACTTATCAAATTCAAAACACCAAAAAATTACCAAGTATTAAATGTTATTCTTGTCAGTCTTATGGCAACAATGAAAATGTAGTTTCATGATGAATTGATAAATATCGAATTCAACATCGTGGAAATGGCTACTTGAGAACTACGAACTACTTGATTCGCATTAATTTCTGACGTTTAGTAATGCCTTTTGATGTCTCATTTTTTTTACGTGAGTCAGAATCTCTACAAGATTTAAAAAAAAATAATTTCAAAAGAACAATACAAAACAATCATATATTCAAAAAAAAAAAAAAAAATTACTAGGCTTATTGCATTTTATACGCTACGGCGTGCGTTTGTTTTACCTTTTTCATCTGCCATTAAACTGTGGCTGCAGTCCCTCCTGTAGTTTATTGGAGTTGCGAATTTATGATTTGAAATTATTATTATTTTTTTAAAACTAACTTTAGGTATAATTACTTTTATTTTTCGTTGTTTTGGAAAACAATTAAAAAACAACTACATCACTTCCGTCATATGAAAAGCTTGTGGATCAAAACTTCAAAGCCTTCACACAAGATTTTTCAAAGATCTCGCACAAGACACTTCAAAAAATATTTCACCATAATAAGGGCAAATAAATCTCATAAAAAACAACCCAGTTGCAAAAATTTCCCCGTCAAGAAAACCTTTAACTCTTCCGCACAAAAAAGAAGGCCTTCATCCTAAACCCAAGTATCTGCCAAACTATCATCCTCCATCTTCTCCTCTGTCATCACACCTACTTCCATTAGAACCTCCTCTCACCTTCAGCTCCTTTAAGTCACTGAAATTGATGGATTGAGTAAAAAAAAAAAATAACATGGACTCAGAAAATACTTTCATTTTCCCAATAGTTATTTTTTAATTAATTTTTTAAAATGTCCGATTTTGAAAACAAGGCGTGGTCTTTATGACGTCACAAAATGATGCAGTTTAGTGCATCTTTCTAAAATGTTTCCACGTTATGATAATCAAGAAGCGAATTAATTATTGAGCTCTACGCTTGCTATCAACCATATCGTTGCCAATACACGTGAGAAAAGATGCAAATTAAATATTTTGCTCTGTGAATGGCATTTCATCATTTGTGATGTCACACGACAGAAGCGTAAACAGTGAAAACGCACTGATTCAATTAATTTTTTAAAAATATTAAACTTAAATAAATTATTTAAAAAATGGTCAGATCCTATGTTTTTAAGCATGCTCTTTCAGAAAAAAATACTTTTAAAATTTTGGAAACGACCCCACTGCAGTCAGAGCTTAACAAACCCTATGAACTGAAAGTAAGTACGTAAGGATTGAGGGGAAATTAGTGATTTTCAAACTTTAATTACTCCGGCCCATGATGTCCCTGGGGGTTGAATTTTTGTATATGTACGCAATGCCCCCCCCCCAAGAATATGTATACAAAAAATCATTATCATAGCCCCCTGGGTGCTGTGACAGAACCCCGGGAAGGTACAATTTGGAGGGTAAAAACGAGGGGAAGGGGAGGGGGAATAAATGGCACAAAAGGCACATCAGTAGGACACAAGGAATGTGTGTGCGAAATTTCAGCTTGATTCCTCTTTTCGTCTGGGCTGTAGGCCTGTTGAAGAAAGCGAAAACGTTTTTGAACAGCGATTTTCCAACTTAAATTCCTCCTCCCCCTGATGATTCAGAGGATTTTATTTTGGTGTAAGTCGCCAGGGGCCCCTAGAGATAGAGTATACCAAATATCGACTCCGGGGGGGGGGGGGTCTTCATGGGGCTGAGACACAGAGGAGTGAAAAACCCAGAAAACCCCAACCTGTTCTGTTACGTATAAACTGTACTTTTAGTCGCGTTTATTTTCTTCCGTCTTTCTTGGCGGTGGATTTGCTTTCGTTGGCTGCTGACATTTGGTTTCTTTGGCGGTAGGCATTTGGTTTTCTTGGCGGCCGGGACGCTACCGCGTCCCGTGATAAAGTGCATTTAAGTCTAAGAACTTTTGATTATATTTATGTACTGAAATCGAGATTAATTTATCCAATTGATACATGACTGAAAAATAATAAATATGCAGTACCATTTTTAAAAGGTAAGACATTTTATTTATAATATTCATATACGAAAGTTGAATAAGACATCTGATTTTCGTATGTATCCATATGACATTAAAAGCACTATAGAACACTTAAAAAAAAAAAAAAAAAAGAAGTGTAAATCAAAAAATACTTTTTACCGAAACTAAATTTTGAATGTATACCGGCGAGTTGGAGCCATCGCAATTCCTTCTGGAAACAACATTATAGAATATGCATTCTGTTCTCATATCACCAGGGCTGATTACTGAATAGGCCAACATGGCCGTGGCCTAAGGACCCTGCTGTTTAGAGCCCCCGAATTGGCTGAAACTATTTTAGCAAATGGCTAAAATTGTACGTTTTGACTACAAGGGGTTCACAAAAAAGTGATTGGCCCAGGACCCCCCGATTTCTTAATCGAACCCTGCGTATCACAAGGGTGAAAATTATTTTCAAAGAGAGTCTTTTCGGAAAAGATAAATGTAGATGCGGTTCTAAGTTCGTCTGATGTGTTTTATATTTCTCGTAATATGCTTTATTCTAAGAAATATATTGCCGCAACCTTCTATCACAATGGGACAGTATCCTTTATTTGTGTGTGTGTGTGGGGGGGGGGATTTCTAATATCAGCATGCCGCCATTACGTTAAAAAACACAAAGTACTGGTATTGCATTTTTGATCCGAATTGCAATCACTCGTTGAAACCAATAACTTTGCATTTGTAGAAATGCTGAAGAAGAAAATGTACGAACCTTAAACCAAAAAACAACTTTCTGTCAAACATACGGGAACTCACAGAATACCATAATTTTCACTCACCAACAATTTGATTTCGAAAATTACCACACGAGTAAGGTAGTAGAATTTGTTTCCATTAAACCAATGTTCAGTTTTATCCCAACTATAGTTGGGGCAAATTTAACCTGGCAGCATTGTGAAAGGCTACGCATATCCTCATCAAAGTATTACGACGCTGCCAGGTTAGGTTTGACCCATCTTTAAATCTTTGCTCTGTATAATGATGTTAAAAAGTTTGATATCAAAAACCTCCTTTTATAGAAAGCTCAAAACTATTTTTCGACGTTCTTTTAATTGATAATAAAATTGAGGCTTTGTTCGTGAGACGGTACGCGAAATACAATAGGAAAAGATACTAGCATAAATATATTTTCTTCAGACCTGATTCATCCAGTCTTTAAAATGCGAAAAAATGAATTCAGTTGCTTGTTTTTCGTCAGATCCTTCTGGGACTTGCTCCATGACACTTTGCAACGTTTTTATAAGCATTATGATGCTCTCCACCACTTGAGGGTCAACGTTTGGACTTATGTCTTCAGCTACTATTCTGTCTACCCTTGCTGGCTAAAACACAAAAGAAGTTACTGGAAATCAAGTTTAGTCAGATGTTTTATACCTTTTGTGTGGGTGTAACGGCAAAATATATAACACAGTCAAGAGCCCATACTTGGGACAGTTTTAGAATTTTTGATTTGAAGGCTTGTATACATATCAGTATTTCACCAGTAAAAAGTAAAAGGCATGACAAGTTACTTTAATAGCTGTTTTTTCTTTTCAGGGAATGTAAATTAAACATCTCGCTTCAGTATTTTAGTTTAGTTTAATTGTTTTGAAAGTTTCAACCATAACCTACTGTTATTATTACTAGACTAATAATAACAGTAGACCGAGCTTTCTCATTCTTGCTGATGAAGAAAATTGGTTCATAGATGTACACTCCTGTTTGTGAAAATTGCAACACCATGAAGGAAGCATCATAGTTGAATGAAATTTAATACACAGTTCAGTGGTAATGGTACAAATAAATAATTACATTTTCAAACCAAACAAACAATAAAAAGAGATAGAAATTAGTATTTTGTGTGGCCACCACGCGCCGCGATAAGAGCTGCTACACGACTCGGCATGGAGTGAAACAAAGTTCGAATATCTGCATGTGGAAGAGTATTCCATATTGTTTGTATGCGCAACCAATGTTGGTCTGTTGAAGCAACAGGAGAGGATCACGAGCGAGACGCCGCCCCACGAAATCCCACACATGTTCAGTTGGTGACATATCCGGGGAATATGCAGGCCAAGGAAGAAGCTGTACTTGCTGCGAATCAAGTTAATATTTGACAGTCCTGGCGACATGTGGACGGGCATTATCCTGCTGGAATACAGCCCCTGGCAATCCTTGCAGGAAAGAAATAACTTGGGGCTGTAAAACTTCATTTATGTATCGGGTACTGTTTAAATTGCCCACAATTCGTAGCAACTGTTATCGTCCATGATATGCTTCGGCACCCCAGACCATAACTTCGGGTGTGGCGACATAACGTCACTGTGGCGTTCGATAATGTACTGCGAAATGTGCCGTTCAACGGCATAGCTCCTGACACGAATTTGGCCATCATGGTGCCACAAATTGAAGCGGGATTCGTCAGAAAAGACGATCTGCTGCCAATCAGCATGCCAGCTCCTATGCACATTGGCCTATTGTAGCCACAGGCGCGATGGTTTTGCATGAGAGGAATCCTGTATAAAAGAATCCTTGCGCGCAGCCCACGCTGCAGCAGACGTCTCCGCATTGATGAAACACACAATGAAACATCTGTACCTGCTGACCACTGTGCTGCCAACTATCTAGAAGAAGATGTGCGGTCCATCAGTGCCATACGCACCAGGTGTCTTTCATCGCGAGCTGACGTCACATTTCGGGATTCACTCCTTGGATTTCCGAGCTGTCCGACCCTCGTCCGTCATGATTGTGCTGCTGTTACGCTGCACACGAGCGGCTACTGCACAATAAGACAATCCAGATGCACGAAGGCTAACGATTCTGCCCCGTTCAAACTCCAAAATTTGCTCAAATTTCGCTTTCTTTCGTCAAAGAGGCATAGTAAAGATTCAGTTAACGTTTACTCTAGCATATAACCACCGATAATCATACACGCCTCGCTCGCAACAGCCGTCTATTTATAATCGGTTCGATCCGCCGTTCAGAGGGCGCTGCTCAGCATACACATGCGCCTCCGGTCTGCAATTTTAATCATTTGCATATCATGCCCTACTTTACATTTCCTGCAATTTTCAGCTAACTCGCGTAAGTCCTTCGTGGCGTTGCAGTAATTTTCACAAACAGGAGTGTATCATGTGACTGATGTGGGGGCTTGGCGAAAACTTTGGCAGCATGGTTGCTAGATGGCGGCATTATCTATAGTTTGGCACTCGACATTTATTTTAGAACGGAATCGATTTTCATCAGTTTTTTTCTTCCTCCTTTCCCCAGTGCAGAGATTGAACTGGTTCTCTTTCAGTTATGAATATTTTTGACATCAGTAATTCGTTTTAGATAACAGTTTTCAGTAACTTTTATTTCATTTGGAACTGATCATTTTAAGTGTAATTTTATGTGTTGACTAAATGTATTCGCCGAAAACATGTTGAAAAAAATTGCCGTCTATATTATGCTGAAACAAATTGCCGTCTATATTATGCTGAAACATACTGCCTATGCTGCAGTTCTTGCAATAGTGAAAGAAATTAGGGGGTACTACGTTTCTAACAGATGCTGAAGGAATTTAGAATTTCAAAAATTTGCTGTCTGCGGAAGTTGTCCATCATAAGCGATATTAGATAGTAGCCAATTTAGAAATCCGTCACGATAGTAAACTAAACACTGAATTATTTTCCCACTTCACTTTCTTAAATCAATATGATAGCAATAAGTTGTTTTCTTCAAAACGAGTTTGGTGCTTCAAACTGTCTAAATAACGTCAATACATTATTAAACAGATATCACCACAAATAAATAGGGATCAAATTTGACAATCTCGGAAATTTTAAAATTTCACCGTAGAAATACGAATTGTTTAAAGGCAGTATGTGTACGTAAAATAGAGAATTAAAAATCAAGCTTGTTTTTAGTTCAAAAGGGGAGTCTTTCAAATTGGCTGGAAAAAATTGTCGCCAACATTAAGAGTAACTTTCTAATACTTAAAAACCTTTTCAAAGTGCATTTCACTTCTCTGAGGATAAAAATACTTCCAGAAGCTATCAAAACAGTGTATAAAATCTATTCCTATGTGTTTCACTGATATAACTTTAATATTTAATAAAAATAGTTATAAACTTCATAGCGAAACACGTCTCGAAAGAGAAAAGACAAAAATAGACGAAAGAGAAAGAAATTAAACAAAATGCAATATTAATAATGCTGCGTACTTGTGAAAGCTAATCCTTTTACATATTTTTCTTTGCAAGGAAATGCACACCAATAGTGAACCATTTTTCTTGCATTTGGGTGTTCTGAATAAGAAATTAAACTTAGCACTTGGGAAACATGATTTGGAAACGATATGGAAGACGTCGTCTGCTACGATCAACCCCCGCCGTTGCTAGGGTACACACCAGTCACACTTTTTGGTTTGTGAGCAGCAAAAAGGTTGCCATGACTCGGTCTACTCTTATTATTAGTCTATTATTTCAACAAATAAGATGTGATATGCAATTATTAAGCATGGAATTAACCTACGTTATTATATTATTTATTACCTACGTTAACTAAATAGCATTGTAATTGTTTGAATTGTTGTTTCATTCTTCGCTTATGTACTTGTATTTGTAAACATTCCTTTGCACCAAACTAATTTAGTTTATTCTATTTATGCACAAATTACAAAAAAAAAAAAGAAAAAAAAATTGAATTCTGAAATTTTGAATTCAAATTATGTGTTTCGCAATCACGAGTTGCAACAGGACTCTACCAATTGGAGTTATTGTTTCTAGAAACGGCTCCTGTACCCTAAGCCTGCTCCTCCTCCTGGGCGGTTACGTGTGTATAGTTGTGTGTATGCGTAGACTTGTGTGTACGCTCGTAGGCGTGCGTGCATGTGTGTGAAGGCATGTGTGTGAAGACATGTGTGTATGTGTGTGTGTGAAGGCGTGTGTGAGCGTGTGTGTGTAGGACATGGACGCCACCGACCAGGAGAAGCGGGATCTGTGGGACAGTGCTCAGGACCCGAAGAACCGCGCCTGCAGAGGCCCCTGGTCCAAGCTGAAAAAGGAACCGGACATCAAAGACGGTCAAGTGAGAACAATAAGCAATCGTGATTGCTCAAAAATAAATAAATAAATAAATCCGCATTTGTTTCAACTTGGTACATTGTCATAGGTTTGAGTTTCAAGACAGGAATATTCTCTAAGAAAAGAACTACTATCAATGACAGGAAAAACATTAAAAGAATGTCTGCAGTTAAAAAAAATAAGAAAAATAGGTATTCAAGATTGTTATGATGACAATAAATGTTGCATATTGCTACCGGGCTGTAAATCGATCATTGGTAAAACATCGGAATCTGCCGATGGACAAAAGACACTTGCCGAAGCATAGCAAAGGTTAGTAGTACGAAAGAACAATGAGCTCGAGCCCAAGTAGTTGAGGCCCAATTATTTTGTTGTAAGTTTCACCTACTATGATGGCACAAAAATGAATGTGACAAGGTGTTTATTGAAGAGGTTATCGGAAATATGGAAAAGATTTTACAACATTCTAACTCAATTTTTTTTTATAACTGAGAAAAAAAAAGAAAAAAAAATGTTGTGTAAAACACTGAGTATGTGGTATAAAAGATTGCTTTGAAATAATACAAAAGCTTCAAATGACATCGCTAATGCGAAATGAGCATGTAGATGATCTAGCAATTGAATCGATGAGTCTGAACACCACTGATCTCCTTTGTTAAAAATCCTGGAGATGTCCGGTTTTTGGACTGACCGATTTTATTGTAAAAGATTTTTAATGAGGTTGATACTAATTAAGAGAAATAGTGTTTGTTTTGCTTCTTGAGAAGCTATTATTCTATTAAGTATACTACTAGGAAAAACCTTGAAAGAAAAACAAAGTCACCGGTATGAAACGCATTTCTAATATAGCATCATGGCAAGTTCATCTCAGATATTTTTCATTACATATACATTATAATAAATTTTACCGTCAGAAATGTTCCCTTCCCTGTACAATTTATACTCCAGATCCGTACAGTCGAACTCGAATATAATGAGAGCGAACGGAACACGGTATTTCTTTATCTTGCTGTGTGTTTTTCCTTCTGTACAGTACAAAAGAAGTTGGTTAATTTTCTTCGAAATCTCTTACTGTGTTTTTCTTATTGTATAACTGTTATCCAGAAATACTCATGGTCCGAAAAACATCGTCATTTACTTCGAAATAGTTTGACTTCAAAATAGTTTAAAGTTTTTCAGCGCATTAAACGCCGATGAGTATGATGGGGTTCGCTGAGCTTCTAACTCTTCACATTAATTTGTCCTTATCATCGCCACTTTTTAAAAATTCTTTAAGTCTACATGAGCTTGAGTTAGAGCTACAGTATTCTCGGCAGTGATAACTTTGGCCTAAACTTCTATACTTTCGAATTTTTCTCTACTCTACAAATAAAACTAATGACTGTCATCATTTATTTTCAGGATTTGGTTCATCACTAAATTTAGATTGACATCGGAATGCTAAAGAAATTTTCTAAGAAAATTTAAGCTCAGCTGGAAGTCGATAGAAATTTTATGAATCACACAAAAAAATTGCTGCAATTGCTCGAACCTTGCCGCAAGCTATGCTCAAGTAGATTGGAATACTACTTTGCGACATTTCTACATCACAGCCGATCACGTGAGCGAGAATATCGATCTCGCAAGCTGACGAGCTGACGAGCTTGGAATGACCGCCCTGGATTTAGCTAGAAAATCGGATGATTTTGTTCGAACAATGTTAAGGCTGTGGAAGTACTTAAAGCAAGCAATATTTATATGATTGACTGACGAGCTTGGAATGGCCGCCCAGGTTCTTGTAAAATCGGGACTCGTTATAAGCGAGTTTGACTGTAGTTGGAAAAGAAATACTTGAGGAAACTCCACCTTGGTGTTTTAGGGGATTTATCGAAAGAAAAGGTGGTTTTTGAAACTAATTTACACTACATTAGCATTATTTTTCTCATTATTAAAAAGTAAAAAAAAATATATATATATTTCAATGTGTGTGTGTGTGTGTGTGAGAGAGAGAGAGAGAGAGAGAGAACCTCGTTTTTTCCAACTACTTCCCCCCCACTGCCGCAGCAGGGCATCAGTCTTATCTACCTGGCAGCTACAGACTAATCCCCTTGCTATTCTCGAGCTTCAATATTTGAGAGTTTGTGTTTTCTTTTCGCCACCGTAATTTATTGCAACATAAAATAATACAGTAACGACAGTAGCAACCAACAAGAACGGATTGTACTCACGTAATTGAGTGCTGTATGAATTGCAATTTTCCCTCCCAGACTATGTCCTATAATGACGGCCGTTTCCTCACCAATGGTGTCCAACAAGTGGATGACGTCCTCTGTCATAGCGGCCACGCTAGTTTCACCATCCCAAGGACTGTCGCCATGGTTGCGTAAGTCTGCTCTGCACACCTGAAGTATTAAAGACATTCATCGGACATTAAATCACAAATAAATACTCAACACACTTTTTAAAACGAGTAAGTAATCTCATGCGAGTACAGTCTGACCACCGATGAGATGGAAAGGCAAATATCCGGTGTACAGGTGGAAATGGAAGCATCTACTAGTTTTTAGAGAGTCAGCTTTCGCAGATGTACGTTGTTGTTGTTGTCGAGTGCCAGCTAGGCCGGCAATTTGGAGTGCGCTGCTTCACTTTTCTCATTGAGGAAAGATAAAATGGAGGGAGGGGAGACTTTCATTTATGAAACCAAGACCCCAAGTCACGTGATAGATTTTAAAGCAAAGCATTGGAAGAAATCGGGTTTCTTTCGCTTGTTTCACGCAAAACGTGCCAACCATTCGTCGTTGTTGAGTCACGTGACTTGTAATCTATGGATCAGTGTTTGCTAAGCCAATGATTGGACTTGTTCCCTCCATTTTGATTCCTGCTTTAAGACTTTTCTTACTGTACCGTAATTTGGTGTGAAGTCTGATTTTTCTACAGTACATACATGTCATAAGTAGCTGTTTATAGGGTAGGCAACCATTCACAGCGCAACTCATTTACACAAAGGACAAGGACAGGAGAGAGAAAGTAGATTCATGCCCAAGCCGGGATTCAAACCCGGAACCTTGAAATCGCAGTCAGACTTCTCTGACCACTAGAAAAGGAGGCCGGCAGATGTATGTTAGCCTCTTAATTAAGCAGAGTCACATTGAAATTAATGGAGCACGAAATTCAATCAAATCAAATTTTTACTTTTACCCCTCAGTCAGACAGACTCGGCTTAACTGCACGCTTGCCAATTCCATATCATCCATGAGCAGACGATATGTCTATCTTTTTGTTTTTAATTTATTTATTTTATTCATTTATTATTTTTTTCAGGACCGTGGTGGCCTGATCGATAAGGCATTGGACTTGGGGCCGGAGGGTCTCGGGCTCGATCCTCGCTGGTCGAAGATCCACCTTCGTCATTAATGGTGACTGGGCGACGTTAAATATGCTCGTGGTCACAATGTCCTCCAAGTGAAACGATACCTCTCGGGATGTCAGACCAGAAAGTTATTCGGCTCCTGGCCTGGTTCTAAATTCTCGAACTGTTAATAGATGGCACCACCATCTATTGTGTTGTCTTCTGAAGGCAAGGCGCCTGGCACGCAGTCCTTCATAGTTTGAAGGCCCTTTGATAGTGATAGTTGATAGTTGATCTTTTTAAAATTTTTATTTTAGTATATTTCACAGGAGGGGAATTTGCCGCTTTTGTAACTCGTCAAAAGGTATTTAGGTACAGTATCTATTATAGCCTTTAAAAAAATCGCATATGTGTAAGAATAAGTGCATAAAAATCAATATCGTTGACGTTTTTGGTCAGTTATGTAGAGGAATGGGGGATGCATGCCAACATTTTTCTCATTTCTTTACTTGAACAAAAGTACTCTCAATTTCAGGAGCAAAAAGTCCTCTTGATTGAATAGCCTTTCTTTTGTGTCATGAAATTTTTTGAGCTTTTTCTAAAAGTATTTCTATACTTGATGGTAGTTTTAAAGAAATGTCTTCAATTGTTCATATATGTCCCCCTCAGAAAGCAAACTTCTTTGAAAATGAAACATTTACATAGAAACCAATGACCTTGAGGGATTAGTAACTTATGCTGTGTCAATTTGAGTTGTACAGCAAGTGTCGATAAGAAAATATTTTTTCAGAAATACATAACCTTGGTCAAAGTAGAATTTTAAAGTTTCATAGCATGTTCTGACCACTGCATTGGCAAGAAAAAACTCTTAAAACTACAGAATACAAGGAATATTTTATCATATAAAGATTATTCTTATCATATCTATATATTTTAAGCTTTATACTTTTTAAGGGATAAGATAATGTAGGGGAATGTGCGCCAAAGTGAAATAGTTAAGATGGCTTAGCATTTTCAAAATGAACAAATTGAAATTTCGTTTAGAAAATTACAGTACCTAACGAAAAATATTAATCGATTTTTTTTAATATAAAACTTGCTTTAAAACGTTATTTTTAAAATTTTTGGCCTAAAAAGTTGTGCTTTCAAAAAAAAAGGGGAAAATTTTCACTTTTTTTGCATAGGGTAGAGTGAAAAATGAAATATCTTTCTTTCTAATGAAATCTTTTCTATTTGATTGTAAAACTTATTTTTGATCAAATAAATGCATGAATAAATGAATGAAACAATTTACTAATAAATGAGTAAATAATTTATATATGAGGAAAAATAAATGAGTGAATAAAATAGGGAATGAATAAAAAAAAGTGAATGAAGGAATAAATAAGTTAATTATTGAATGAAGGAATTTAATAAAAAATAATCAATAAATGACTACGTAAGTAATTTAGTAAATGATTGAAAGAGTAAACGAGATGAAAACTATTTCCCTTTACCCCATCCACTTTGCCCCGCATGCTCTTAATTAGCTGTTAAAATACATATAAATAAGCTTAATATTAAACAAATAAACGCCGCACTCAATATTAGTAGATCTAAATTAATATTTTGAATGTTAATAACAAAAACTTTAACGTTTAATAATAACAAAAATAACTTCGAACTTACAACAAAATATTACAATTTGAGAATCAATTTTTTAAATGGGTTGAGATATCATATGCTTTGATCTTCTGAGGTAATTTTTTTCTGACTGGAATAAATTACATGTGTTACTACATAGTTCAAGTATTATCAGATAGGTGGCATTGAAAGCAGGATAAATATTTCACCATTTTACTTTGTCCCACATTCCCCTACCTGTAAATCGCTTATTAATAACACTATATTAGGGAATCTGATTTTTCCTACCCTTCTTCCAGTACTGAAAGCTAGAACTTCATAGGTTCCATCCCAGTGACTCTTCATCGCTCCTAAACCATGAAGTAAGACAATAGGCGCTTTGTTGCTTCGATTATCAGTTTTATGAACACATTCATAGTCCAGATCCACAGGTGTTATTCTAGATATGAAAATTTAAATCAACAAGAGTTCGAAAATGAAATAATAATAATAATAAACCTGATTTACGTTCAGGTCTTATGAAAATTTTAATTACTGAGAGTGCTATTCTCGTAGAGACTTTTTACTGGAAGATATTTAATTCATATTAAAGATGTACTTGAAATGATTGAATTTTTAACACTTCCCTTTCTGATTATAGCTTTCTTAAAAATGAAATAAATTTGAATATAAAATATCTATTTAGGAGTTTCACAGGTTATCTAGAAATTTATTTAGTCAAATCATCCTGTTTTATAAAACTGAAATCTTAACTTGAAATGTAAAGATTCCAGGAATTTGATTTAAAGATTCGTACTGCCGTGATGACGGTAGTATCTACAAAATTAGTTTTTGAGATATTTGATGAAACATGCTTTTCGATTTCCTAAAAAAAAAAAAAAACACCAGTAAAATGTTAGAATTTGATGCTCTTTTCTGGTTTTATTTTCAGCGGAAACCAAACAAGCAAGTTTGTACAATAAAGTTTAAGCAAAAAATGAAACCAAAAAGTTAATAGATATTTGACGTTTACCTGTTATTAAAAATTAAATAGAGTTTACAGAAATTTTTTGCAGAACCTAAAACATTTTTTTTTCTTGAAGTGATGTCAATAAAATAATCTACGTAGAATGTCTGCAATATCTACGAAGAATGTCTAATGTTATTTGTGCCAAAAATCTAGTTTTTGGTGATCATCTGCTCAATCTATTAAATGTGGTATGGGCCTGATTAAGGCCTGGTCCCATGGTTACATGGACCTGGGCACCAAATATCGAAACTTTTTTTCCTTTCCCCATTTTTAATTTGATTTTAACACAATCACATTTCAACCATACATATCTGTATTTATGTGCGATTAGGACAGAGGTGCCCCCCCCCACAATGGCAAAGGCACAACCCCCTAAATTTCGAGAAGGCCCCCGAAGCAAGAGCCCCCCCAAAAATGAAAAATATCCCTTAAAACACTCCCCTAAAAATTTCAATGGTTCAGTCTGCGCTATGACCCCAACTAGGTGGGCACCCCTGATTAGGATGCAATATGTAGGTATGAATGTTTGATTCTCAGCACACAACAACTTAGAAAATATGCATATTTTTTTTGCGTGGGAGGGAGGGGGGCTGTCGAGCTACCAGCTGTCATTTTTCAAGTTAAGATGAGTCGCTAGAGCAACAATCAAGTAATTTCCACAGCTGTAAATACTACAAATTACGTTACTTTCAAAAACGCTGATAGTTAATTTTTTATAAATTTTTCCCACATCATTCAAAAAAAAAAAAAAAGTAGTTTCTATACATAAAAGCATAAATGTACGATTTGATGCTTGATTTAGTTCTTATGTCAAACTTTATGTATGTATACTAACTTGGAATTCTTGATAGGAACTGCAAATGCATACTGAAGTGATAATATGGAAACACAAATTAGAGCAGGATAAAACGTTCTCGCCATCTGGAAGATAATTCCAAAAAAAAAAAAAAAAAAAAGAATATATTTTAAGTGAATTAATAAATTGAGGTATCAGTTAATTTAGATTAAGTTTTTTTTATATCAATGACAATATCGACATTTCAGCTAATTTTCGGGGCTTAGGGTTACACAAACGTAACTACACCCACTTTCAGTTACAGTTACGTTTGTGTGACCCTAAGCCCCCGTTTTATTTTTAATGTTTTTATATTTCATCGAACTTAGAAAAAGAGTGGTGAAAGGACGGAGTTTCAATTGCTGTTTTTCGATTAGCAACAGCATAGGGGGAGAAATTGCAATATTTTGCGGTTCCCTAAATTTTCCATAATTACTTTTCAGTACTATCCGATTGCAATCCCATTCTGAAATTTTACCTCACATAAACTACATTAGTAAGCAAAAAAAAAAAAAAAAAAAAAAAAAAAATTGAGATTTTTGAAAAATGCACTTGTGAAAATATTCAAGGTCAAATAATGTTTTTCATGACTATGAAATATTACTGTCGCAAAACCTTGTCAAGTGTAGTATCATATGAAAGCCTATTCAGAGACCTTTAAAATGACTCCTAGTAAATTTCTAGTCGAGATAGAAAATTGAGAAACTTCAATTCTTGCCACTTTTTGAGCACTTTGGGCGGCGACACAGAAAAAGCTAACGGTAAGAAAAAATCTTTAATTTTTTTTATCAATATATAGCCTGTAAATTTTATTAAATATCTTACCATAAATTTGGAAGGAGCATTTTTTCGTTGATTTGACGAGGAACGACTTAGTAGCAACACATCAATGCAGTTTTGCGTGCGTGTGTATGTGCGTGTATGGGGGGGGGGGGAGTAGAGGATTAATTTCCAGCAAAGTAAATTCCTGACACCAGTGTTCTTATTAAATGGAAACACAAAGTTCTAGTTCCGTGTTAACGCTCTGTTACAAATATTTATTTCAAATGGGGGGGGGGGGGGGTACTTACAGCAAATGAATCGATATTTACAATTTCTTGTTCAACACGAACTCGTTGGCTGTCGGAAATGCATTGTTTTTTGAAACAAAGAGATCTTATTTTTACTTACAAAGTAGTCGCTATTTGAAAACCGACATAAATCGAACGGTTTCAGGGCCCGTTTATAAAAGAAATAGAGAGGCCCGGGAGTGGGAGTTTCAATAGTCACCGTTTGCATTACTACTTGCAGATAACGAATACCTCCTTTGTACTCTCCCGCTTTGTACGTGGTAAGGAGCAGGGCCAAAATTCTACCTGCTATGATCAACTTGTTTTTCCCATTTTTTGAGAATTTTCTTATCGTGGCGTGAAAATACTGTAGAATGCTGGCTTCACGAAGTTCTTCCTGATACATATGCAATGTTGTTATTCTATTTATAGTGATCATTGTAAACTGACCTTTTAAGCGAAACAGGGAAAGTAGCGACCGGATGGAGAATGATTTTAATGTTTTTAGTCGTCACTTTTTTTTTTTACTTTTTCGCCACGTGGCCAGTGACGATTGCTAATTTTGACCTTTACTTTCCCTCTCTCTTTACCCGAAAATACTTTACAGAGTTCATTATTGTGTGAAAGAGAGGAGGGACTTGGTACCCATAGCAACTGCCAACCCTTTTATAGCTACGGTTAGATGGAAAACTTATTCTGCGGAATATGATTTTAAGCCGAATCTTCAGCGATTTTGAAATTTCAGAAACAAATAACAGCAGCTTTTGATTTTAATCAAATATATTAAATCGAAATTTGTACTTACCTCACGAATAGTTTAGGATTCACACACCCGTTTATAAAAGTAAACTTTGGCAAAGTTAGAGCTTTTCATTATCTTAAACTGCTCGGGTTGTCATTTGGCTGATTAGATAGTATTGTAAGTTTTGTTCTGGTTTTTATGATGTGACAAGAATTTTGTTGAAATAAAATCAGCTTAACAATCGAAACGAGTTTTGTACACTAAAAAACAATCTCGTTATCTCTAAAGAAAAAAATGGGATAAGATGAAAAATATTTGATATATGTTTATCTTCTATATATATATATATAAAAATGGATGCATGTTCGTGGGTATGTGGGTATGTGTGTATGTTCCTTATACAAATCCACAGTTTTCGTCGGATTTCTTCCAAATTTGGCACAAAGGTAAATTGTCGCTCAGGAATTCATATAGGCGGGTTTTCGGAATTTTAAAAAGACCCAAAGAGGTCTAATTTCATATTTTGAGTCATAAAATTGTTCTTTTCTGCACGAACTAATTTTTGTATAGTTATGAATTTAGTCTAACTGAGAAGTCCGTAAAAAACTGCCCTAGATGAAGTTTCTTCAAAGATTAACTTTAATCGTTAAGTTTTTGAACCTTGGTTCAAACCAAATGAAAATGGTTGTCAGCATATAACCACCAGGAGCTATTTCAAATGCAATCAACACAAAACGTATCCTGAACGATGCCCGTTAATGCGGCTTAGCGATGAGCGTTAAAGCATGTTTGGCGAGAAAGCCGTAGATATAAGAAATGATGCTGTACATCGTTTCTTGAACTGCGGCCTACGAAGCCCAAGGGGTCCATTGATGCTACTCATGGTTCTACTTAATTTGAATGCTACCGTTAAATTATAATTTTTAAACATTGTGTAATTATAAAATCCACAACAGTAAGGGTTGCGTGCAATTTTTGATCAGTGTTTTTCCCATTAATAGCAGAGAAAGTACAAACATGAATAAGGTAATAATATTGCATTCAATATTGCCGTACAATCTTCGACTGTTTCAGCATTAGAATACTTTTATTAAAACCTCATCCATTTCATTCTTGCAACAGAAATTTAATTTAATGTTCTATGATCCTTATGGAACCAATTTGTAATGTATAAATTTTCTTTATACTATTCCTTGATTTACGTCGAATCTTTAAGTAATTCTGTTCAACTATAACCGATAACCTAATTCGGTTTAATAGAAGTCGCTCCAGGCTGTCAAAAAACTGAAGTAAAAGTACTAATAAAACAAATAAATTGCAAAATAATCATAGTAATGCATAAAAGCGCATTCGGAATTTATCTTTTAAAGGGGAGGGATGTGGTCAAGGCTTTCCCTACATGTATCTATATATATATATATATATATATATATATATATATATATATATATATATATATATATATATATATATATATATATATATATATATATATATATATATATATATATATATATATATATATATATAAATGGATGTATGTTTGTGTGTGTATGTTCCTTCTATAAATCCACAGTTTTCGTCAGATTTCTTCCAAATTTGGCACAAAGGTAAATTGTTAATTAGGAAATTATATTGGCGGGTTTTTGGAATTTTATAAAGACCCAAGGTGGTCTAAATTCATATTTTGTGTCATAAAATTGCTCTTTTGTACACGAACGAATTCGTGTATAGTTATGAATTTAGTCTAAATGAAAAGCCCGTAAAAAACTGCCCTAGATGAAGTTTCTTCAAAGATTAATTACTATCGTTAAATTCAGAAACTTTGATTCAATGGTTTGCAACTTATAACTACCAGGAAATATTTTAAATGAAATGAAAACTAAAGTTATTCTCAAAGCTGGCCGTTAATGTCGACTCGCGATAAGCGTAAAGCATGTTTGGCAAGAAAACCGAACAAAATCAAAGTGCTGCTGTTTAGCGTTTTTTTCCTGCAGAGCAGGAATGCATTGCGGTCTCTGACAGTTCTACTTACTTTGCATGCTTTCTTTTGGTATTTCCGTTGCAGTAATGGTAGAACGAAGTTATAGATCAGTATTTCCTACATGACCAGCCCAGAAAATACCAAAATCAGCTCGGTATCAATAATACATTCATTATTCATATACAAGCTTCAACTCTTCAACAATTTAACGTTGGATGGTCCTCAAAACCAATATGCATATGTTCTTTATACTATTCTGATTTACGTCGGATCTTTACCTAATTCGGTTCAACTAGGTTTAATCGCTGAATGCTAACAAAGAAAAAGAGTAAAAAATACAAATTTCGCAAAAAAATTGCAAAATAATTATATTTGTGCGTAGGAATTTGTAGCGTATCTGGAATTTGTTTTCCAATGGGGAGGGAGGGGATGGTTATAACGTTTACTACATGCACATAAACTACCCTACTAAGATTACCAATGCGTGCTAAAATTAAAGGTTGTGCACCTTTTTTACCCGCAAAACGACACGGAAATATAATTCGGCGGACTTCATACAGTTTGGGAAGGTTGGAGTTTTAAGTTTGGAAAAAATGCAAATAAATATTAATTTAAATTTAAACTGTTTTAAACTGCAAAAAATTGGTAATATGAATGGAAAATTATCACTGTAATAGCTTAAACTCTCTTTAACAGAATAGGGATAAGGTGAAATACTTTGTATCTCATGTGTAACCATAATGGACGATTAAGTGCTGTAAATGTATTTGAGATGTAACTATTTTCGATATAGATAGCTTTATATGTTACTTGCTTAAGGTTGGTTTCACTCACAAATGAAATTCTTCTTGCTGCTGGGAGGGGGACTAAGAACAATAATCAGGAGAAAGCTTTGAATTAAATGTATAGATTAGAAAAATTTGAATCATTTAAGTTTTAAATTTTTAAACTACGTTTCGAAGCGTGAAATACATTTCGTTTGCTTTTAAGCTGTGGATAAGGAGAACAAAATATGCAAAAAGATTCTGTAAAATGCAAACAAAAGATTTGTCTGTTATCCAGAGTTAAGTACAAACAAGACATTTATTTTTCAAAAAATTTCATGGGCTGCAAATAATTAAAAAACAAAATCTAACACTGATAGTGATCAAAATGCGCACGCTTACTTCTTTCTCTATAACGCAGTTTAATCGAAGGTTTTTAAATAGTGGGTTCAATAAGTTCACGTGCACCCATTCCCATTTTTAATGTTTTACATAACTTAAAATAATGACTGTAATGTAGTCAGTGGACCCACTCCCACTTCTCATAACGACTGTGACAATATAAATTAAAATTTTGATGTTCCCAAAAGAATACTCTATCTAAAGCAACAAACTTA